>NC_081451.1:17388741-17393759 GCF_007210705.1 Tigriopus californicus
GCGACAAAATGGCACTGACTATATTTCTGGACCTTCAAAAAGCTTTTGATTGCGTTGACCATGGTATATTGATAAAAAAACTGGAGTATTACGGATTGCGCGGTAGGTCCATAGTTTGGTTCCAAAAATACCTTTCTGAGAGGTACCAGTATGTCGAGGTAAATAATGTTAGGTACTTGAAACTGAAAGTCAAATGTAGGGTTCCCCAAGGCAGCATCCTTGGACCTCTCTTATTTCTGATCTATATAAACGACATGCCTCAGCATAGCAATTTGAAATGCATTATGTTTGCTGACAATACGACGCTTCAATGTTTTGAAAGCCAACCTGATAAACTAGAGGAGAAAACAAATGTTCAACTGGAACGTATCTTCCAATAGTAAGAAACAAATAAGTTAACTTTAAATATAGATAAATCTAAATTCATGGCTATCAAGCACAAAAATTGTAATTTTAAGTTCAAAATTAATATAAATGGATGTAGGTTAGAGGAGGTGGGTTCTACCACTTCCAATGAAAAATCCATACAACTTCTGGGAATGCAACTCGATAGCAAACTCAACTGGCACTGTCACATTGAGAGTGTAGCAAACAAACTTCGAAAAAATATTTTCAGTCTGAACAGAATTCTCAAGTCAGTGCCGAAAACTGTAAAGAAACAAATTTATAATGGACTTATCCAAAGTGTTTTGGAGTACGGTATTGAATTTTATGGCGAAAGTACGAAACTGAAGATCCTGTCCATACTCCAGAAAAGAGCTATACGCTAGATAAATAATGCAAGGTGGTTTTCTCACACTGAATTTTTGTTTCATGAGTCCAAGCTCTTAAAATTGCAAGATTTGAGCACGCTTAAAATCGTTCAAGTGATGAGGCAGTCGTGTTTGCAAGAACTCCCACCATGTATCAATATTTTCAAATGGAAAAATAATCCTCGGCTTGGCGGTTGGAGAACAATTACTCCACTTGCCAAGTCGGGACTTTTATAAAGACTACCGAACTTTGCTTTTCCCAACAAGCGGAATAATTTCAACCCGCCAGACATCAATCTAACCAGAATTAAATTCACCCAAACAATTACGTAGAGATTATCTCTTACAGAAGTACTCTATTGCTCCTTGCAAACTCAATAATTGCTATGTATGCCATCAAAAATCCTAAGAAATGATTTTTATTTTTCTCTTTTATTACGATTATCAGCCGCCCAATCTCATCAAAACACTCCATGCACCAAATAAAATTCTAAAGTTATTAATTTTCCTCCCATTCCTGAAGTCGTTTCGCATCTTATAATAAACATAACAAATTAACACTGAAAATATTTGCTTTGCTCTGATTTTCATGTTTTTCCTTCTATATCTTTTTTCTTGGTCCCTTGGTCTCTGTCTATCTATCTATCTATCTAAGTTATTGACCCCTAGATTCCTTTTAGCCTGTGGCTGGTTTGGCTTGGTCTTGTTATATTGAAAGTAAGAAAGGTGGGGCTTCATGAAAACTGTCAGGGTGTACGTCAAAGCCATCCACCAAACGTAATGCCACGTTTTTGTAATCACGCAACTAAATATTTCGGATTGACCAGGACTCGACGGTATAGAAGATTCGCCTATATTTTGCCAAACCCTCCAGAAGATGCCTCAAAAATGCATTTTAGACAATAATTCAACGCAAGGAGATGACGCCACCAAAGAGTCCATGACTCAGTGTACTTCTTAGCCAACTCTTTTGAGTCATTTTGCTTTTATTATAGAGTGGAATGTGTTGCGGTTATGGAATGGATGGACAAGGGGTCAAAGGCTATGATTGCGTCATGATCCCTGGAGCCGAGAAGATGACCGATCCGCGTGATATCTTGCAAGCAAATTCATTCTGCGGCAGGAGCAAAGGATTGGTCACCATGGAGGGCACCGTACCAGCCACTGTTTGCTGTAAGTTTTTGCCTAACACGGTGGTACCCTCTATATTGATTAAGAGTTTATGTAAATGCCAGGACATCTACTAACGATTTTCGTTGTTGTGAAACCAGAACGAACAACTTTTCTATAATATCGTCTTTGAGTATACCTCAGATTGGTTTATTAATCTACTTAATACCTATTAGAAGATGGGATTTCTTTAAACGTAACTATTAGGTCTTGAAAGTAATCTTGGTTGAGTGTTCAATTGAAATTTTATCAAAATGCATCAAGCAGACGCATGGATGTTACTCTTCCAAAGGATGCATTGGCATTAAATTAACTGCAAAGCGCTCTGAAAACTCCTTAAAGCAATTGCCAAAAAGTGAGTATACTTTTTCTATGCCTAAAAAAAAAAATTTCTCTTTTCTGAATGTATCACTTACAACTAACTTCATTTAAATATTTCACTATTGTGGTGCCATAATTGACAATCACATGTTCAATTTATCTTCATCTGGAATTTAGAATAAAGAATCTTAGCATTGAATATCTTCGCTACTTTTGAATATGTGCCTTTACAAAAGTGATGCCTTGTGTTTCTTTGAGTTAGAAAAATGGATTTAGGTAGATGTTATGGCATTTGAGCAAAACCTGAACCAGGAATAATAACCACCGTGCTAATTTCTCATCAGTGCTGAAAAGCTCAATGAAAAAAATCCATGCTCAGTGAAATAGATTGGCAACAATAGATTAGAAGTTGGCAATGCTGAATTTAACAACAATAAAAATACCTTTTGTTGATGTTGTAAGAAATGGGTTTCGAGGCAGCCCTGGTTCCGAATTGGCGGATCTGGCTAGCCCTTGAATGTAGGGTTGATCAGGAATTATAGTCAAAAACTTGCCCAAGTCTGACTTTTATCCTATTACGGGATTAACACCCTACATACTCCCTACATGTTAATTGAAGTGGCCTCGTGGAAAATTTAGATATGGAGCCATTCCCAAATTTACAAGTGCTTAAAGTACGAGAAAATAACTCGCATTAACACCAATTGCCTATTTCAATGAGAGGAAGTTCAATTGACAAGTGTTTTTTGAAAAAGAAATCAGACATGTATTAAAATAATTTTCAAAGTGCAAAAAAATCAGTGGAGCATTTTAAAAAAAGTTGAAAAAGTTAAAAAAAAACGCATGAAAGCAGGAACACATATCCTCAAGTAACTCAATAGTGGTTGACTAGATCATACGCTAATTGAAAAATTGAACTGAAAGTGGTGCTGTTGGTTAACGCGAGACCGTGCCATGCGAAGTATCAAGGGGTTGATATAGTGCTGGGGGCGAATCATGGAAAGGTGGACTCGTGCAAGCCCTTTGATTTTTTGACTTTTTGCCGGACTCGCGTCTTTTACTAAACCCAGGCCAAGTAAAAAAACTCGTCTTACGAAATTGTCAGAAAAAAAAGTATATTTTTGACAAGTTAACACTCAAGTAAAGTTGTGTAGAATTCATATATGTTATCTGTCTCTATATATGAAATTGATGCACGGTATTGCTCGGGCTTGGTAACCTCAGCTGAAGAGAATAGACACAAGGAGTTTTGGTTCACGAAAGACTCGTCTATTCCACTATTTTCCGCTTAACCGCTCCTTCTGTATCTTTCAACCTCACAAGTTGTTAATTAGGGGTTTTAGACTTGAAACATGGCATGATGTGCTGAGATATATTCATCAAAACTTAATAACTCATTTTAACCACTCGGAGGCTGTAAAGAAGTGCATCATTCGTCTTTGGCTTCGTGGATGAAAGAAATGTCAAAATAACAACAAAGCAAACTAACAAACTCTCCAAAGCTTTGAAAAAGTGTCCCCCAATTTTCTCCATTATTTATAATACCCTGTCATAGGCGTTCAATTGAGATCAAAACTAAACATTGCTCTCTGAGGCTATAATAGAGTCAACTCATTGAAAGAGAAATGCATTTGATTGATTGGAATTGGAATTACTCATTTCCCCCCACTCCTGTCGCTGTCCAGTGGTGAAGTCGTCCTTGAGCAGGCCAACAAAAACCAACACCGCCATCTAGCCATTTCGTTCAAATTGCTGAACCTGAACCTGAACCTGGTCTTCCTATACCACACTTTTGCTATTCTTTAGCTGTCACATAAAATCAGAAACTAGCAAATTGATGGGCAATGTAAAAGGGGAAAAGGAGTGCGAAAGATTGGGCTCATTTGTTAATTTTACCGTTTTCTTTCTTTCAGCCTCTCAACAACCCTTTAACATACGATTTGTCAGCGACGCCTTTGAGATGGAAGCAGAGACTCCAATTCCTGGAAAAGGCTTTCGCCTCACATACATCCAAACCACTTGTTAACTATTGCTTGTCTTTAAATATGACCTTTCATGGTGATAATATAACAAAGCAAAATAAGAATTGCTCGTTTTTGGCTTAATTTCCATACCAGTGTTGGATATGTAATTTCAAGACCTCCACCACAGGTTTGTTTGTCTATTTGTTTATTTTGTGGCACCCATAACCAGGGACGGGCAAATTGTATAAAAGTAATTTCTTTCACTGAAGACCACTATTTTACATATTTGCATATCAAAATATTAAGATACAAATATGGATTGATTTCCGGGCTCGCTGATATTCCCTCGTCCGAACATGGTGGGCGGGATGTTATGTCCACCCTGGATTTGAAGCGGGAATGAGTAGCTGATGCTTTCCGCTTACGTGAAAGAATCCCTGAATATTGAGTGAGCCACTAATACTTGATGTACGGCCTTGCGGAAACAAATCATTGGTAAGGCCCATATTTATTGTTCCGTTCCCCCCTTTTGATTCCTGTTAACATATTACGCATTCGTTGTTCCCAGAAACTCGCAATATGATAAAGCCAACGTCTCATTAACGTTGAATCGAGCAAACATTAACATTGACATCAAAATTGGTAATAATAGCAAGTAGTTACGCATGGTTCTCTTCTGAATGTTTTGCAAGAATGTCAGTCAAATTTGATAAAAAAATTATATGGAAAAATTTTCCATGTCTTCAACTTCAGTTCTAAGACTTAATCTCTGAAAAGGTTGCTTGAAAGTAACTTTAAGCTGTGAAGATAG
>NC_081451.1:17393786-17394078 GCF_007210705.1 Tigriopus californicus
ATTCCAAGACCTCCACCACAGGTTTGTTTGTCTATTTGTTTATTTTGTGGCACCCATAACCAGGGACGGGCAAATTGTGCAAAAAACATAGCTTCTTTTGAAGTGGATCAAGCAACGTCCTTCGCCTAATATCCTCAATCTACCAGCCATACCGAAGCAATTGTTAAAGTGATAACAGACTTGGCTAAAATTGTACGAGCTTTATTACCGGTTGTAGGATATTGGGAAAGATGTATATCACAGAACAAAGTTGACACATTCAGTTTTCATATTTCTGCTCTCAGACTCAACT
>NC_081451.1:17394114-17394183 GCF_007210705.1 Tigriopus californicus
CAAAATAACAACAAAGCAAACTAACAAACTCTCCAAAGCTTTGAAAAAGTGTCCCCCAATTTTCTCCAT
>NC_081451.1:17394219-17449350 GCF_007210705.1 Tigriopus californicus
GATGAAAGAAATGTCAAAATAACAACAAAGCAAACTAACAAACTCTCCAAAGCTTTGAAAAAGTGTCCCCCAACTTTTCTCCATTATTTATAATACCCTGTCACAGGCGTTCGATTGAGATCAAAACTAAACATTGCTCTCTGAGGCTATAATAGAGTCAACTCATTGAAAGAGAAATGCATTTGATTGATTGGAATTGGAATTACTCATTTCCCCCCACTCCTGTCGCTGTCCAGTGGTGAAGTCGTCCTTGAGCAGGCCAACAAAAACCAACACCGCCATCTAGCCATTTCGTTCAAATTGCTGAACCTGAACCTGAACCTGGTCTTCCTATACCACACTTTTGCTATTCTTTAGCTGTCACATAAAATCAGAAACTAGCAAATTGATGGGCAATGTAAAAGGGGAAAAGGAGTGCGAAAGATTGGGCTCATTTGTTAATTTTACCGTTTTCTTTCTTTCAGCCTCTCAACAACCCTTTAACATCCGATTTGTCAGTGACGCCTTTGAGATGGAAGCAGAGACTCCAATTCCTGGAAAAGGCTTTCGACTCACATACATCCAAACCACTTGTTAACTATTGCTTGTCTTTAAATATGACCTAAAATCAGAAACTAGCAAATTGATGCGCAATGTAAAAGAGGAAAAGGAGTTCGATAGATTGGGCTCAATTGTTAATTTTACCGTTTTCTTTCTTTCAGCCTCTCAACAACCCTTTAACATCCGATTTGTCAGTGACGCCTTTGAGATGGAAGCAGAGACTCCAATTCCTGGAAAAGGCTTTCGTCAGCATCTTTAACAAAAATCATGAGCATTTGAAAGTTAAAGTTAAAAAAAACGCGATGAAAGCAGGAAACATATCTCAAGTACTACAATAGGAGTTGACTGAATTCATACGCTACTTGAAAAATTGAACTGAAGTGGTGCTGTTGGTTAACGCGAGAACGTGCCATGCCGAAGTATAAGGGGTGATATAGTGGCATCGGGGGCGAATCATGGAAAGGTGGAACTCGTGCAAAGCCCTTTGAATTTTTGTTGAACTTTTTGCCGGAATCGGCGTCTTCTTCTCCATACAACCCCAAGGCCAAGTAAAAAACTCTGTCTTACGAAATTGTCAGAAAAAAAAGATTATATTGTGAGAAGTTAACACTCAAAGTAAGTTTGGTATATTTCATCGATATGTTACATACACTCCTATATATGAAATTGATGCACGGTATTGCTACGGCTTGGTAACCTCGTCAGCTGAAGAGAAATAGACCAACAAGGAAGTTTTCGGTTACAGCCGAACAAACTCGTCTATTCCCACTATTTTCCGCTTAACGCTCCTTCTGATCTCTTTCAACCTCACAAAGTTTATTATAGGAGTTTTAGACTTGAAACATGGCAGTATGTGCTGAGATGATATTTCATCAAAACTTAATAACTCATTTTATAACCACTCGGAGGCGTGTAAAGAAGTGCATCCATTCGTCTTTGGCTCGTGGTGAAAGAAATGTCAAAATAACAACAAAGCAAACTAACAAACTCTCCAAGCTTTGAAAAAGTGTCCCCCCAATTTTCTCCATTATTTATAATAGCCCTGTCATAGGCGTTCGATTGAGATCAAAACTACCATTGCTTTCTGGGTATAATAAATTCAACTCATTATTAAAGAGAAATGCATTGGATTGATTGGAATGGAATTGAAATTGGAATATACTCATTTTCCTCCACTCCCGTAGCTGTGCAGTGGTTGAAGTCGTCCTTGAGCAGGCCAACAAAACGCCAACACCGCACTCCAGAGCCATTTCGTTCAATTGCTGAACCTGGCTGGCCTTCCTAAACAACTTTTGCTATTCTTTTAGCTGTCACATAAAATCAGAAACTAGCAAATTGAATGCGCATGTAAAAGAGGAAAAGGAGTTCGATAGATTGGGCTCAATTGTTTAATTTTACCGTTTTCTTTCTTTCAGCCTCCTCAACATCCCTTTAAACATCCGACTTTGTCAGTGACGCCTTTGAGAATGGAAGCAGGAGACTCACAATTCCTGGAAAAGGCTTTCGCTCACATACATCCAAACCACTTGTTAAACTATTGCTTGTCTCTTAAATAATGCACCCTTTTATCATGGTGAAATACCACTAACCAAAGCAAAATAAAATTCTCGTTTTTGGCATTAAGTCTCTACCTAAAGTGTTCGATGATTAGATAAGTATCTAGAAAACCAGCGCTTCCACAAGGTTTTGGCTAGTCTTGTTTGATTTTGTCCAATGTAATTTCGGCACCAGAGGAACGGCACAATTGGAAAAATAGACTTCTTGAAGAAGGATCAAGGCAGACGTCTTCGCCTAATATCACTCAATCACCAGCGCCTATAAGCCGAAGCAAGTTGTTAAAGCGTGATATAAGGTAGGGATGGATGCACTTTTAGAGTAACCTGCGCGCAGTAAGAGGTGATGAGTCTGAGACAGAGTCAAGAGCTGCCTACGGAGGCCCCTACTGTACACATCGTTGGGAGCAATCACTAACTGTGTAGTCCAGCGCATCTGATTCTGTACCAAGGAAATCCCAACCAATTACGATAATCAACGCACAACTCCACAGACGCCACATACTAGAAACTAATAACACAGGCAGTCCCTTGATCTGCTTAAAGACAGACTTGGCTAAAAATTGTACGAGCTTTATTACCGGTTGTAGGATATTGGGAAAGATGTATATCACAGAACAAAGTTGACACATTCAGTTTCATATTTTCTGCTCTCAGACTCAACTCGCAAGTGAGCATCACGCTCTCTAGCTCTCTTTAGGGTGGGTGTAACCAGGGTGGCCACTAGCCACACGGTTTATTTATCTTTTTTAACGTATTGATTCTCGAAGTACCAATGAGGCCGAAGCGTGCGTCGCCTATCAGGGTCGCAAGGAAGTTTCCAACAAAATTTACAGAGCTCTGGCATCTTTTAAAATGGGATCAGCTCCGGACTCAAGACCGGTGTATTGATAACTATTTATTGCATAGTTTTGTTTTCTATGATCTCTCACACCAAAATATTGCAACAAAATGATAATATTTTGAGCATCCAAGATAACGAAAGTTACTAAAATGTTTTATGTGGGGGCAAGGAATACCTTCGAAATCTGTGATTTCTTGTTCATCAAATGTGGCCACAAAATGTTGTGGCAACATTTAAAAACTTTCCCCAAAATGTGCTTTCCGAAAAGATGTCGGTGATGGTTTTTGAGTTTTGCCCAAACAATTTCGGAAATGTTTGGTATTTGACAAGCAATTCATCTCTGAGCCGTCTACATGTGAAACTACCCGATCAAAACGGTTTGACAAATATTTGATGTAGATTTCTAATCAGATGAACTTGTCAAGTGATCGTATCATTTCTCAATGGGTCTTTCATTCAATATTTATGTTATGCACGGTAAACAAGAATGATTAGTATAATGAACATAGGGAAACTGAGGAATTAGATTTGAAAAAAACACCGATGGGCACTATCATTATGAGAATGTTTCGCATCCAAAAAGGTCTTTATTTTACCAATTTCAATCTGTGCGGTCATATGTTGGCTGAACCGATTACTATTTAGAGGCATGTTTTGCCCGTTCTATGAACTGTACCATAAGCCACCTGATGATGCAATTTTAATAACATTTTCGCTTTTCGAAAGATTTTCGACATTCATTTTGACTATAAATCATAACCCAATTGTTTGGAAACGAAAACCCGACCAATTTTCCAACTCATTAAAATCGTGAATAAATGGACAACAAAGTTCTCCAAGAGTATCATAAACTATTTAATAGCCGAGTACGGGTCGAAATATGACAACGATATATAGTCCAAAGGTCATGTCCGAAACGTTAAACATATAAATATAGTAAGAGCATTAAATAGATTAAGACATTTGGATATTTTTATCATAATATTAACAGATGGCATTGACTAAAAAGAGTTCAGTTTTAAAGAACCAATAAGGACCCGCCCACAAGAACAGACGGCATTTCACGGGGAAGGTGATGGTCATGGGCAGCTTTAAAGTAATGAGTCAGTGAGTGGGTACTCGATCCGTGGAGATCCGACTGATCTGGCTTTCATGGCTAAAATTGGCGGGCGGGAAATGGACGAAAGAGCAGCCAAAGTGGCTGGCTGGTTGGAGGCTGGGGTCTCAAGGGTGTACGTCGAGGACCGATCATGGGCGTGTGTGTCGGCGCCGGGGCTGACTAATAACTGGCCAAGAACCTCCAGGTATGGCCGATGATTCCGTTATCTCTGATGATCTGATCCAACTTGAATCGGATCAGTCTTCTTTGGACGAGGTCAAGGAATCCATCATCCATCCATCCATCCATCTAGCTTTGGATTGTCTCGCTCAAGTCATGCTCACAGACGGATGTAAAAGAAGGGGCCGGGTCCATGACCGGGCTGAGCTCGAGGTCAGGCCCAGGGTGGGTGGGTTTACTGGGGTCGACACTTTCATTGTCTGGACAGGAGGAGATGAATCCGGATTCCGGAGATAGGTGTTATGTCGGTTGGTTGATCTAGATCGATCTGTCATCATTCAATCCTCAATAGGAGATGGAAGTGTGACTACTGAATTAAGAGGGGATGGGATGACATCTGATGACTTTGAACATTGATTGACAATTCCAGGCCCCTTCATACTCTAAGTTGGGGTTATCCTGCGTCAAAATGAACCACTATCAATACATTCTTCTTTGTTATAAACCATCATGGATCGAATGAGTCAAGTTCCATAATTACTGAAAATGGAGACTTTGTTTGGAATGGCTGGGGAGGATGCTGTCGTCCATGAAATATTTGCTCTTTGGCAAACAATCTTTAAACATGTTCAAATCGAGAAATGTTTGTGAAAAACTTGTGAAATGGCAAACAATGTTTGTCAAATAGCTAATTATTTGCCGAATTATTTGTCGTGTAGACGCACCATTACAATGCGTTTATGTTGTTTTTGGCTAATTCTATTACAATCTTATCCATAATTAGTGACGCAGGTCACTAAATGCCCGGAAAAGAAATTGCTTTCACGGCATGCTACGACGGGTTTATTTAGCAATCTATCGTGCCTCTTCCCTATTTAATTTGGGTTGTCTGACATTGAAAATAAGAGACCCCTGTCAATTAACTTCAAAATGTACGTGGCAAAAATCAACAGTGCTTGAACCGTTACCGAATAAAAGTAACGCGTTACCGTTGTCCGTTACTTTTGTAGAAAAGAGGCCTAAAACTGAGAAAAAATTTATGCAATTTGTAACGTTTAGTAAATATGACTTGAAACAAATGACTCTGGTGATTTTTTTTTGATCCCATCATTGCATTTGTGACGGAATTTAAAAATAGGAAACTTTTACGTATTTTTCTTTCCCTCGTTTATTAAAGAAAAAAGTAACGGTAACGGCAGGGCAAAAGACCCGTTCCGTTCCGTTTACCATTACTTTTTCAGAAAAGTAACGCGTTACCGGCAGCGTTACTCAAAAAGTAACGTGTTACACAAGCCCTGATTAAGAGCACACCAAAATTTGGTTTTGAATGATTTAGTTTGGGGTTGAAGTGGGCCAATGCTAGAAGCCTTATCCACCAACATAGGGGACCTAGACTCCTCGAAAGTGAAAGAGCTTCCTTGAAGTCTGGTTAACTGGATTTCCATGTTGAGGTCTCAAGACACGAATGTGGCAACCCCTTGAGATTATCGCATGGAAAATTCAGGAATCAAAACCAAGAGAACACAGGTTGGGTTAAAACCAGGAGGATCAGACTTTTAGTTTTCTGGAAAGATTATTTCTCGAGGAGATTACTGATGTTGATTGGAAAAAAAAATGTTTGTAATTTTCATTCCCACTGTCGCCAGAACAAAACGCTGGAAGAAACACTTGTTCTTTCCGTAAGTAGGACATGCACCATAAAGCATTCATGAAATTTTTTTTTTCACCGAATACTGCATATTAGTACCAAAAGAAAGTACTTGAGTTGGAGTCTTTGAAGATCTTGATCTTGATACAAGTTCAGGATTAAGACGCTTGTCTTCTGAATGAGGCGATTTTATTAGAGCTATCTAGGAAAAGATTTAGCGATTAACAAAATGCTTGCACAAACATCTCAAAGATGTTCTTCAAAAACTTGTTGGTGGTGGCATTTGGCAAGACGCAATAGTTCAACGGAAACCAGGCATTCTCAAAGTTGTCGATGGGGTATTTGATGTACTCTTTTATCAGCATAAGAGCAAAATCAAGCATCTCAGGCCGAGCTTGGTCTTGGGCCAATACGTTACGTTTCCTCAGATCTTTCTCCAAGGCCTGAAATGGACACCATTTTTTTTTGTGTGAATAACGACCATTTGAAAGAAAAGTAACCGTAAAACTGTTGGGTTAAATGAAGAGCTCTTGAAAGGTGGGACATTGTTTTCAAACCAGGGCGTGGCAGAATCATTAGCAAAATTTGAAAGAGCAAAAATTGCCGTTGAAGAGTTATGCAAGAGAATATTAAAAAAGAGAATTGGTACATTGTGCTATAAGCACTCTCTTCTATTGAGCCATTACAAAAAAGCAGCAAAATAATTGGGTTAGAAGTGTGTTTGTTCTACCTGAAGAGCATCTTCGGCGGCAAAAGTGGAACTCTTGGGATTCCATTGGGAGCGCTGTTCTTCCGACTCAAAACAGAGAGATCGCCACACCAACGTGATACGTAGCTCATTCATGTTGTATTTTCCAAGGACCTCTTGGTCCTCATTCACCAGGGTCCAAGTGTCTTGAGAGCCTTCCTGCCATAAAAGTTGTGTTCATATAGAATACAAGCGAGTATCTAGTACAATATCATCCCCCCCAAACAATAGTCAATAAAGAAGAGGTGTGGAATTACCGCACAAGTCTACTTCCTTACCATCTACCTACTACCTCATTGTAATTACAACCCTTTAGCCATCACTGTATTGATTAAACTGTCCTTGGGACTTGGCTTACGTACATCCAATACTAATTTGGCCACCCGCTTGCCAATATTGGGCGCCACTCGACCAGGCATGAATCGGTTGACCCCATGAATGACCTTGATCCCATCCAAGACGGATCCAGTGTTGGCATTGGATGGAAACGAGGTCACGGGACCTCCGGGTCCATCCGGGTACAAGAAAAAGGAGCCTCCGTTGATCGTCTCATTCAAGTGAAGATAAGCCACACCCTGGACTTGGGGCATGGCCTGATCCGCCCACAAACCCGATCCCGCCATGGCCAAAAGCAGCCATTGAGGAAGATTAAAGCGATTAGCACCATCTGGAATGTTAAACGGTTGATGATGAAAATTTTTGGTTGCTCACTCACGTGGCTCTGGGCATAGATTTCTAGACGCTGGATGTCGGACGACCGACCACTCGGTTGGCTAAACAGTACAATAAACCGGTTTGTAATCAATTCCCAGGAGACCATCCATTGTACTGTTTTACCAGCCGAGTGGTCGGTCGTCCGACATCCAGTGTCTAGAAATCTATGCTCTGGGTCAATTACCCAGAAACCCAGAAAATCTTCTTTGCTTGAGAACGTTCTTAGAAGACAAAAAAAAATGATAGTACAAAAAAATTCCAAATCGTGAATCTTTGATGAACAAGGGTGTTTTTGTGAATTCGTTCCTTGCAAAGTTAAAAGGTGTATTTTTAAATTTGAACAAAAAGTATTTGAAGCCAATCGTTTATTTGGCCTAACAGCTTGGCATTAGTTACTAGGATGGCATCGGCGCTAACTGATGCCCCGTTTAGAAACCCTTTCAAGACTAATAACCGGTGTATGCAATATCAAAATGTTTTTGTGTTGGCAATTAAGCGAGTTTCTATTAATGATTTCAGATGCCTTTCGCATCCAATTGTAAGATAAACGTGACATTTTGTCATGAGCAAGTGACGGATTAAAAGGCTTTTTTAGCAATTTTTCTTTTCAAACGTTTCACCCTTTTTCACGCTTTTTGTCATATTTTTCAAAAAATTGCATACTCTTACGAACTTCTAGATATGTTTTCTCTCCAAATATAAGAAAGATTTAAGACCTTTTACAACGTTTTTCGAAATATAGTACGAGAAAAATGTTATAACCCAAACAAAACAAAATATTTGTTTGTAATTTTCATATCAATTGCGATGTAAGTAACTTGTTTTTGAACCTAGCCTTTTGGTTCGAACTGCATTATTTGTCTTTTTTACCCCTCTTCAAGACGAAAATCGATGTTACAGCTATCTATCATTAAGATCTCTAGGGATTTCACAAAGTTTTTCATTGGCAGTCTAGTTTTTAATGCTTTTTGAAGTCGCAAAAAATGTTCTTAGTGCGCCACCTAGTACTATATGGCTCAAGTTTGTTTCTGTTTCTACATAATCCATCATATATAACGCCACTAATAATGTATTTTATTTCAGTTTATAGAAAAAGTTACAAGAGTGCTATTTGAGCAAAAATCTGAGGAATCAGGCGGATCTAAATCCACAGTGAGGTAATTCAACAGTGCGTTCTTTGTCAGACCTAGTTAAGAATTATCATTGATTATAACCACAAATAAATTGCCATGAAATGAATGTAATCAATGGTAATAACAATCACTTTCTTTTCAAACTTGTGCAGTCACAATTACAGGGATAGCACAAAGTTCAAAGGCGAATACGTCGTTTGTCAATTGGAACTCACGCATTCAAACTTTGGGTAACCTTTTTGTTTCCAATTCCTTGAGGGATAAACTAGCCTGGTTTGCTATGAAGTTTTGAAACAATCTGGAAAATATGATAGGAAAACGGTTCGAAAACTTGTCATAGCACTTCACAACCAGGGCAAATCCAACCAATAAATCAAGGTGACCATTAAAAAAAAGAATTCAAATTTTAGAATTCTTGGACTTTATGAAGACTTTATGTCTTCTTAGTGTCCAAAGAGAGTTTTCTAACCAAACATAATCAGACGTTATCACGGACTTGGTACATCCAATGATTGCCCAAAAACGAGACAACCAAGGTCAAATCGAACGCTTGTTGTGAAGTCAACATGTGGACATTCCCATAGGGACAGTTCGTGCCCTTGTAGATGTCTTTTTCTGCATTGATCTCTATAAGAAAATGCATCCCCAAGCATATGTTAATTTAGCATCAGGGGTTCGCCAAAGACATAAAAATTTGATGGGATACATTTGTCCAGAGGCTACAAAAAACGGCAGAAACTTGTTCAAAAGAAAACATTCTTTTTTCTGTACAACGATGTATATCTAAGAATTATTCATAAGTTGGTGTGTGAAAGTGAGTCATGCGGATGATAAATTGATTGTGATGCGTCATTGAAAAACCTCAACTACACAGGTCCAAATGTAATGAGTTACACAATTCGCAATTACTCGGAGTTTATCTACTATTAATTGCAATTACATGAAAACAGGTCCGTTCTTCGTCTTGTACTGACAGTACTTACTCTTAAACCAGGGCAAGTCGTAATGCATCGGAAGGTCTTGTCCGGGCAGCATCATGACCACGTTCACTTGAACACGGTCAATCACGGGATAATTGGGCCCGCACACCGTCTTAGCCGCGTGCAAGTAGTCCTTGGATTCGAAAAGGGACTTCAGTTCAGGGCGCTTCAGATCATCACCAAAAATGTGGTTTTGAAATGTTTGGATGTTGTTCACCATCTGCGTGAATTTCTCCTACAAACAGCACAACAATGAGTGATGAGTTATGAGTGAATCACTCAATCTCAAACACAAGATTTTTTTTTTTCGTTTTTTGCGGACTTCCATACCGCTGCTGGGATTGGAAACCCAGCCGTTCAAGGCGCGAAATTTATTCATTTATTTATATATATTATTTGATCGACCAACGAATTAGTGTTGGCTGATCTAGCTCACCCTTGAATATAAGTTTGATCAGGGATTTTCGTTAATAATTTGTCGTGCAGATTGAAAATGCTAATTAACTAGCTTCAATCATGGCCCGATATCGGTTATGAAATCCCTTATAACACGTCAGAAAGTTAACATATCTATGAATTGCGTATATTTTGTTTATCCAGACTTCAAGCCAAGAAATCGAAATCTAAGATTTCTACCGAGAAAACGTAGAGAAACAGTTGTCTAATCGCGATACTTTTTTTTTTGCAATTATGCAAAGTCCAAGGTTAAAACGAATTTCAAAAACAAATAACCAGACATTTGAAAAAAACGTGATGTTTTAAAATACAATGTTTTGTCACCTGAAACCACATGTCTGACTTTAAATAGTTTGACAACGTTAGAGGAAAAATAAGAATCTTCAACTTTAAATACAACTAAGAATGTCAATAGTCGTGCTCCAAAACATTTAATGGTTCATAAATATTGCAAACGGCAAAAACACGGCTAGATCAAATTCGTTGAGCAATCAATTTGTACAGAGTCAGTAAGCGACTTAATATTTTCTCTGGCCTTCTTGCATAATCTCAAAATTTTTTATATTATTTTGGAACGATCAAAAAGCCACTTCGTTCAACACTCATTGCAAATTGCAGAATAATCAATGTAGCCTCATAAAAGCCCAAATCTATAAGTGATAACTAAGTGAGTTTCCCATTGTCATTCATTGGTATTTTGAAACTTTAGATTTGTAATTTTGTCTGCACGTGAGCTTTTAACGTGGGCTAAAATTCCACAAAGCAATAAAATCAAAGCTGTTTCTCAAAAGTTTTTTGTGAGCCAAAGAATCGTCAAAACATTGTTTTGGCTATTTCCGTCAAACATTATGTATGTGATCACATGTCAAAACAAAAATCAATTAGCACTCATAAAAGGCTCTCTACAGGCCGAAAACTAGTGCACAATAATTGCAGAATGCTTACCTTGGCTCCATAACGGCCTCCAGTGAACATATAATGGGATGCCATGTCCACACGACTGGGAAACACACATCGGCCATTTCTCTCCACAAGGAATCGATGCGGACACAATCCTTCTGGAGTTAGAGGCTGGTCAATGAGCACGACAGCATTGGTGAAGTCCTCGGCCGCAGTTTTCAGCACCTTTTGGGAGCGAACCAAGTCTTGAAGGCTGTCCAACTCGGACTCTGTCCATACATTTGACAAATGGAACCATGGTTCGGTTTGTTCTAGAAAGGAGTTTTGGTATCAAAGAGGTCAAGTTTGCCGAAAAATGGCTTTATCTTAATGCATTGCACAAAGTTTGTTGAAGAGGGTAAATTCCTAACGTTGTATTTGGCCTTCCACCATGAGATTCCATGTTGAGAGATTTTAAGATGGTCACCAAGTGTCTCAAAAATAGTCTTGATCATATCTTACTTGATCTACCTCCTGTGACCGCGTGAAAGACGTATTCAGTTACATTTTGGCCTTGATTTGGAAGAATGTAAAGGCATCTTCTATTGAAAAAGTGATTTTTTTTACCCAGTCGCAATTCAAAATAAGTGCTCACGAAACCACGTGGGGGTATCTCATTGCCAGAGCAATTTGGTCTGGTGTCTTACCGAAGACGGGCAGGGTCCTGTATCTGATCCAGAGAGCGGGTGACAGAAACACTGCCAAGAAAAGCAAGGTGACATTTATCACAGTGCCCATGGTGGAAAGATGTGAGCAACTAACGTACTACTCAATCAAATAAGTGGGACTTAATTATTTCTTTGATAAGATATGAGTTTGTAAGAGCCCGCATGTTTGCTATACAACTTTTATTGAGCTAACTACCTCATATCAAGTCGAGCCCAGTCGTTGCAAAAACTAATCAACAAAAAGAATGCTGAAAGAAGGTCTTAAATATGTGCCAAAAGAGGACTCGAGACTGAAAAATAAAAGCTATAACATATTTTCACGCTTGTGAACAAACAAAAAGCAATGTTACCTTGAGTGTTCTGATGAGCTCTTCCCATACTATTTGCATTGCAGTGTGTGCAGAAATAGATATTTTTTGAATTGAAAGTAGATGTCAGAAGATACTTTTAAATTTTGTTTTTTTTTGCGATAGTCTTGACACGACTCGATTCAGCATATTCAAACACAGAACACAATCATTTTTGATATTGGGACATTCAAGCAGGGAAGGAAGATGACGACACCATCAAATTTTGAGAGGCCTTTTGACTTTTGAGGCTGAATAGTTCTTTGCTAAGGGATTAAATCAGGGTTCCAATCACTTCATTAATCGAAAGGAATAGTGCTATAGCATTGTAATTTAATCAACTGCCAGTATTACTCATCAACATGTTGAAAAATACGCTTTAGGCGAATAAGGTTGTTTTATGACTTCATTTTCTTGAATTTAAATTTTCCATTTTTGCAAAAGACTTTTTTCAATCTGTAACAGGTTTTTTGTCTAATATTGGGCATTGTATCTTGTTTTTAGTTCCGCTATTGTATTGAAAAGTACCCCAGTGACCTCCCAAAACTTGTACTGATATTATCAGACAACAGCAACTTAAAGGAGTCAATCCCGATTCTATCTTAACAACATACACAGAATGTCTTTTTCAAAGTCTGAATTGTCTAAGATATGTCAATTTTTTTAAACCGATCCATTAATTTTGCTTGGTTTTCCCCCTTTTGAAAGATATTTTTTTCATTCATACATCTTGGTCACACTTTAGCAATCGAAAGTTGTTTTTTTTATGTTAAGCTGTTCCGTTTCACAAAAAGTAACAAAAGTCTTTCTTTGACTTGCATTCGTTCGTTTGGCCAAATACATGTGCGTTTTCACCAACTAAAATCACATCAAAGAGCTATATTACCATACGAAAAGGAAAAATCCCGTGATTAACGGATCTCAAAATATTATGGAAGTTAAATTGTCCCTTAACCCCAAGTAGAAGTACAAATGTTTTAAGCGTTAATGGCTAAGGTGAATACTAAATTCTAAAAAGAAAATGTCCGGAAGAAGAACTTTCTTGCGCCGTTCTACAAAAAGCAATATGATTTACATTCTGCTTCACTTAACCAATATGAATTTTGGTCTTTGTTCAAACACGCCCCCTGTTCACTTTATCTGAAAGGGTCCGTTAAAATATAATTTGACCACATGCAAGCCCAAGATATGGATTGGGAAATTCAGGAGAGACGGTCAAAATTATGCTGTAAAAACTCTAGTAAAGATTGGATGACACTTGAAGTTTTGACCCCATCAGGTTCCAGCACCTACACGAGCTTTGATGAAATTGTTTTGCCAATCAATTTCATAAAAGCAATTTGATTTCACCAAGATTGCATCTATTTCGCCGAGATTGTAAAATTGTAGTTGTCGGTGGGTCAACATAGCTTCTCTTCTTTGTCAGACCTAACAGGGATTTGGGTTTAGCGAGTGCTCAAGAGCCTTACCATAACCCTTGCAATTATTTGACGGCAAAAGCCTTGAAAAATTGAATTGTCGAGGTTCATTCCTGTTTTGGAGCTCGCTCTGAACAGTCTCATTTTAGTTTGCTGCTGTTCTTATCTCCCTGGAATTTCGAACCAAGGTGTGACTTCCTCTATTGCTCCTTGGTTGCTGTGCACGTCTAGTTTTCGTGATGTTTGTGTGTGGGTGAATGAATGGGAATTGCCATTCATTCACTCAATTAGGTTTGGTTTTTCACGGCTCTTTGGTAAGACGTAATTACTTTAAAACCTAATAAGTTTATTGCTCGTTTATATATAGCTTTAGTACTTTCTCTCTGATTTGTACGGTAGTATTTCTAGTTCCTAATTTATTCCAATTTTTCAAGGGGGAGATATGTCGCTCCCCAGGAACTATAGGCCGATTTCTCTCACTTCGAATATTGCGAAGGTGTTTGAGAATATCATGAAGTCCAAATTTGTTGAAATTTTTGAAGTCAATGAAGTCCTTCCTCCTAGCCAGCACGGGTTCCGAGCACATTTTGCCCCGTTAACCCAACTGATTGAGCACTTAGAGCAAGTCATTGAGGGACTGGAAAGACAAGAGTAAGTAGATGTTGTCTATCTTGATTTTGCCTAGGCCTTTGATAAAGAAGATCATGGCCTTCTGTTGAATAAACTTCATGACATTTGGATCCAAGGCAACGTTCTCAGTTGGATAAGAAGCTTCATTCAAGATAGGAAGCAAATTGTTAAGCCCATTTGGGCTCCAATGAGTTCAGCAGGTTTGTAAAAGGTCGAACAAGTCCAAATATGTTTCACTAGGAACATCACAGGAATGAGAGAGCTCTCGTATTGGGAGAGGCTAAAAAAGTTGGGACTCTACAGTGTTCAGAGAAGGTACGAAAGGTATCTGGTATTGTACGTCTTCAAAAGCATCCATGAGCTTTGTCCCAACCCAGGATTTAGGGTCAATTCTAGTGACCGTAGAGGCTTAATGTGCATTTTGAGAGCACCTTCAAGCCCTCGAGAATCCAGGCTAGTTCGATCGAGCAATGAAGTCCACTTCTCTTCTTCATTGTTTAATTTGCTTCCCTCTGATATTCGTAGGGAATACGTAGGCCTTGTTGATCCGGTAGCATCTTTCAAGTCAGACTTGGACCAATTTTTAGATAGCATTCCTGATCAACCCTACATTCAAGGACTAGCTCGGTCTGCCATTTCAAATTCGTTGGTAGACCAAATATCATATAGAGACTGAAAGGTAATAAAAAGACAACTTATATCCTTTCATTATATTTGCACTGGGGATTGCATTCCCTGTAGCGGTTAGAAAAGCCCGTGAAAAAACAAACCAAAAAAAAAAAATCATGGGCGGAAACAGGCCAGAGCTTCGGGTTCTTGTTATCATGTCACTGAAATACTCGATTGTAAAATCAACGAGCACAAGACGAGAGATAGGAATACAAAGACAAAAAGTAAATATCTCTGGTCAACGATATGTTTAGTCAGTAGGAGCTAGGAGACGTCTAATCGATTTGTGTTGTTGTGCTTTCAAGAACGGAAAAAGTATTAGTAGTAATATCACTATGCGACTAACAAATAATTCTTTCTTTCATTTGCTTTTTTGGCTAACAATGCATTCATTTGTCGTAGAAAGCTTCTACGTATTTTGAAGTCAAAATCAATCATGAATTTGAAGGTGAAGAATTTCAAGGTGTTGATCGAAATTACCTCCAACAGCTTTTTTGGCTAAATGCAGTGTGTTAGCACCGAACATTTTTCATGACCCAGCCAGCGTATGTACGCTCAATTTTTTTCTAAAACTTGGCGTGAGTGTCAAAAAAATTGTAGTCCATCAATTTTGGGGGATTTCTTCCAAAGTGGAGAGCAAAAACGATTCAAAATTTTTTGCTAGTTTTACAGTGAAACCTGTTAACCAATCAATAAATCTAATTATGAACTAACGATGATTAACTAATTATGAATATAAAATATAGTCATTTAGTAATAAAAAATATATCTATTGACTTGTAGAAAAACTGATGTTTATTAATTAGTAAAAATCTATTTCTTAGCTAACGCATGTATCTGATTCCTCTGTAAAATCATCATATTTCGAAGCACATTATACTGTGTGTCACTTGTCTCAACCGATCTAGAAACGATGTTGTTCGATTTGTTCCCTTTCAAAATCGTGGACTTGTACATCTGTCTTGCTCATTTTACCCCTTACTTCCGACTGGCATAATAAAAACCTAACAATATCTTTTTCAGAATCTTATGAACATCGTACTAGATTGTATCCACTAGATATTGTTTACTCAAACAAAGATGTCGATGGAGCGGATCTTTCACATACATTTTTTCACTCTTACATTTTGCTCTCATACATATTCCTGATGTCTGTGTACGCAAATAAATAATCGTCATACACCAACCTACACGTATTGACAATAAAACATTTTTGGATCCGTTTGATAATTTGCAAGCCTACTGAACTAAGTCAAACCCAACTGGGCAAAGTATTCTTAAAGATGTTGTTGAAAAATTGACTTTGATAACATCTCTGGTTTTGATGCCTATTTTTGGTCAGCTCACGTATCTGAATGTAACATATATTACAAATATACACCATTCCCGGACCATCATGTCTCATCTCTAAGATTTTATAACACGTTTTATTCCCAGGGAACACCTGGAACTTGAAACAGTTCCGAATAATTGAACGTTGTTTTCATGAATTGGTAAGGAACATGTCAAGATTGGATTTCAGAAAAGCTACATGAAGTAAACACTTATTGAAACGGATCAACGCTGTTTGGCACCCGCGTCCAAATGGTCCAAAAAGGAGAGTTTTACTTTTAACATACTCCATGCGGATCCCACCGCCAGGAGGGTACGAAATAAGGGATTGCCAGGAACCACCCTCGATCCTATGGCCCATAACAAAACCGAACCTAACACTGACAAGGATCCCAAATACGTGCTGAAAAATTAAGCAATGATGAGCGGCTGTCATTTTTACAGTATGCGATAAAGATTGCAATGGCCTTACCTGTACATGGCTCTGTGACTCAAGGTGAGTCCGCCCATGTGTCGCCGATTGTAAAGATGTAAGGTTCCACCGGCAATGGAACCGGCCAAGAATAGGTTGGTGCAATCAACATTTAGCCCAATACTGCAAAACATGAGTCTCACTTTAGGATAAATTGTGTAATTCAAACTCCCGCCATAATAAGCAGCTGACCTGATTCAATGCAGCAATAGCATGGACAAGGTGCCCAGCTAACCTTAGCCATGTTTGCATGAAATGTGTCATCTTTTTGAAATTAGTTCATTGCTTTGAGTAATTAGCTTTCAATATTAAGCTCTAAAAGCAATACGGTGTCAAAACCATGAACCATATATATATAGCCTTTGATTATTTTCTTGAGGACTTATTAACCGCTATCAAATACATTATTGCCAAGCCTAAACTCTATTTCATCATCATTTGGTCATTTGCTCCACTTGAGACAATTCTAGCCATGAAGTAGTTCAAATCATGGAGGGGTGAGGCTTTTCTTTTATGCGCTTCCGCTAAAACCCAAAGTTCCACAAGAACACACAAAAATTCAATATTATAGACAGGGTAAATTTCCCAGGGCAAAAAGGTACAAGACATTGTGGCTCCTCAAAAAGCAACAAAGTTCTAACAATTAAGCCAAGAATGAATAAGATATTGAATTGGTGAAACATGTTAACCAGAAAAAGTCGAATATGACATTTCTGGAGGCGAAAATGTTAATTTGGGATAAATTTTGACCAAAACCACTTGAATTTTGATATGCCCCGAAATTGCAAAACATTGCAACTACTACATATCCAATTATTCTGTTATTATTTTTTGGAGTAGTAGAAGATAGTCAGATTTCGAGGAATTGCGACTATTCCGCCATGCCAATTTACCGCTCTTGGTGGCCCAACTTAAATAAGAGTATAAGATTCTCACCTCCTTCCCAAGTTTCGTAACAGCTTAGGATTTAGAACATTTAGAGCCAAGAGGTGAAAATCGATCGCCCCAAATAAGGGAACATAATGGTACAAAATATTAGTTTGGGTCCACGGTTTTTGAAAAGGAGAGCTCAATTGTTGACACCACCGATTTAAAACAACTTCTGGTTTCTGAGCTTTGACTGGACTCGAATTAGGAGACATGTCGCAAATCCTCCCTTGGGTGTCGTGTTTTTGTTTGATTATTTTTATTGATTAACTACAAGCGTGACTAAAACTCAGAGATTTTGGAAACGCGACAAGAATCATCATTATCACTTCCAGTGACGTAATAACCATCAAGTCAATGAACTGTCCCGGATTAGGGACGCATTTAAGGTGTGAATAGCTTGTGGTTTCCGAGAATTGGCTAAATCAATGTTTACGTCCGGTTTTCAGGCCTGTTCTTTTACCTCAAAGTCAACAACAGGGTGACCCTAAAGGAAGTGTAAAGGAAGTGAGATTTGAAATCGACCTTAGACGGATAACTTTACCCATCACCAATAACTGAGATTAAGATAAAGATAGCGTCAATTAAAATTGTTTTTTTTTTCAAGTGCTTGAATAATAACACACATGTAATTGAACGGAGGACAATTGTTTTCGCAATTGGACCCATTCACTCTCGAAACCTCACCTCTTTTTCAATTCCGACCTCGAATCCGACCTATTCAGCCAAAAGTACTTCAAATGAAAAATGAAAATGCAATGTTTAATATCCAGTTTTCCAATCTTTACGATGGTGAACCACCTTGTAGGTATTTGTGTACCCTGTTCGTAACCGCCCGATAGCGACCCAACAGATTGTTGGAGAATACTTCTCAGTCAATGTGAAGTCAAGACCGATACCAGAACAATGGTGGTGAGTGATAGTTATCATTAGCTACAATTCTTGTCTTATAAAACTTGCTGCATTGTTCCAGTGATTAGCAGATTTGACCCTCCTGCACCCCTAACAGTTCGCTTAAATTTGGAGTTTAGGTAGATTGCTACTTTCATGACAAAGCTCGTTCAATTCTTTTCTTTCATTTTCTTTGAAATGTTCAAGAATTGTTTTGGCTCACAAAAGTGCACATTAAAATGAACTTAGATCAGATATATTACAGTTTCGTGTCTCTCTCTCTGAACTTTGAAGGAAACTTGGAGTTTTTATGATTTGTAAGTCATGTCAAAAATTAGCGAATGTCGAAATATCAGTAAAAATGACTATTTCTCTACAAACTATTTTGACTACCACTGTTTATTCATCGTGGTTTTCACTATTCTTGTTGCAACGCTTTAACAATAATTAACTATGACGTATGGGCAAAGTTATTCAAAGTTTTTATCTCTATTTGCCCACAGGGTGTCATTTGTATTTTTTATATTTCGATATGTATTGCATATTTTGGCGAAATTTTTTATTTGCCAAACAGGTTGAAGTGTGAGTGAACATAATAAGGCAGCAAACCCATTTGAAAGAGTGGACATATGGTTTTTTAGGAACAGTAACTGTAACGTGTAACGCTTAATTTTGCGCAAATTTTGGTCAAGATAACTAGATAGATTTATTTTTTAGATAGATTTCTTTCAGGAACACTTTGATCATGAACTGTAATCCATTACATTTATTTAGGAACTGCTAAACCCCCGAATATATCTAAGTTTTCTACCTTGAAGAGTTGACATTCCACTCCCAGTAACGGTTAGGAAGTCTACCATAGAAAAAGACTTGGCCATGTGTTGGACCAAACACAGTCAAAATGTTGTCGTGACCCCTAAATATTCAAGAAACTAAGTTAATTTCGACTCCTTTTAGTTTGTTCTTGTTCCATCGTGTCAAAGAGAGACTTCAATTGTTCCAAAATCAGGCTCTATTGATGAAATGACCACATTCGTTCGTTCCAGAATTGTCCCACTGCATTGATCCTACTTGGATCCGCCTTTCAAATTTTAGCGGAGAAACAAGATCAAAGATTCATTGGAGGTAAGGAAAACAAAAAATGTTTGTGATTTCTAAATCAGCCAAAGACGACCCAAGATTGTCGTTTTTCAAAATATAACAAGTATTCCCCATGGCTTCTTTTACAAACGTTGTTGTTTTTCTCAATGATCAAGGGGTTCTTCAGCAGCAAGAAGCTGATTGCAGCATAACAGATCTTGCGTGAAGTTGGAAAAAGTAAATGAATGATTAGAAGCCTTTTTATCAATGCCCATGACGATGTAATGACTTTCTTCGCAAATTTGGTACTAGCACTCCAAGTTAAATTCCTCCGCCAAGGGCTAAGAGTTCTTTTCAAGTGTTGCCCACTGAAACTGAAAATCGACACAAATGTAAAGCAAGCTAGACATAAGAAAGAATCTGACATTCGTTCCGTTTTACAATTAATACATATCATTGCGTCTCTTTTTTTTGTCACATGTTCCAACCCATGAAGGAATTATTAACGACATCTTCTCCGGAGACAGTCGATGTCAGAGTTGCGAATATGACTCGGGCAAAGCCAATTATTGTTGTAAATACAACTTGGAACGCCGTTGTTGTTCCTACATTGCTGTTGGCGGATCTGGAGGGTATGCGGGCAATCCAAGTTATAACTACCCAGGCTATGGTAACAACATCAATAATAACAACTTCAATTCTGGCTCTGGATCGTGTAAGTATCAGCAGCGTTTAAGTTTAAAGCAAAAACCGAAAATCCGAACTTCTGCCCCAAAACGGGGGTTTCCAATTTTGATACAGGGTCCCTTGGGCCTGTAACCAAGTACGTGCTGTAATGTTTACAAACAATGAACAGCTGAATAACTTCAATCCCCATTATTTCATTTTTTAAATATTATTATTATTGTTTTACCATAATACCACCATTATTATGGTGTTTGGTACTACAACCTATAAGCTTGAATTCCCTTGGGCCTGTAACCAAGTACGTGCTGTAATGTTTACAAACAATGAACAGCTGAATAACTTCAATCCCCATATTTCAATTTTTTAAATATTATTATTATTATTGTTTTACCATAATACCACCATTATTATGGTGTTTGGTACTACAACCTATAAGCTTGAATTCACTAATGGTCCTGAAATCATAATCAATACCTTACAGACTATCAGAAAACCGGCCAATGTCCCCCGATCTCCTACTTCGGTTCGAGTAATAACAACGTTTATGGGCGGCGAAAACGTGAGGCTCCTCCCCAAAGTTCTCAACTCGGTGGAAGACGGTATACGGGTGGATACTACGGCAACCTCCCTGGAAGTAACAACTACTTCAACAACAATAACAATAATGGGTTTGGCAATGATTTTGGATATTCCAATGGGAACAACTACAACTGCTATTACGACAACGAGTGCCCGGGGTCCAAGAAGTGTTGTTCCCAATATGATGGATCGCGGGCTTGCGCCTATCCAAGCTATTATGGTTAAATAAATGTGGCACGCTCACTCCGAACCATTGAAGGCTGGAACTTGGAGGAAAATCATGATTACTGTGCCTCTGAGTCTTATTTCAATTTCTGAGGCATTGGTGTAGTTTTACTTGATCAAGTCTGATGCAAAGATGAATTATACAATCTACTTGAAGTTCAATTCCGAGGTCAAAACTCAATTTTTTTTCTGTCATGTATCAGATCTTAATGCCTATGCACTTCAAGTCTGACAGTCCGAAAAATCTACATAATCCAAATGATCCAAAATTTAGTGGGGAGTCATTAATAAATAAACCAATGCTCACGAATTTTCATATGGATTTAGATGTTGCTTCTTTTTGAGTGTGAGAATCAGAGTAATTCTTCTACCTATGGAATAAAGATACCTTCAAAAACTTACAGTGGATAAATAACCCAGGTTGGAGTTTCACATGCACTTTGGGACAACAATGACTTTTGTCACAAAAACCAGGAAATCAAAGCCACACACCGATTTATTTTCAGGCAATTCGTCCTGTTGACGAGGTGCAAGGTGGGAAAAGGCACAAATTTAGAATTTTTTTTCTTTGAAACGAAAGCAAAATAATTACAAGAATATTCTAAAAATTCCAATATTTAGCACTTTCAAGTCCTCGAGAGTCCGGACTAGAAAAAAATATGGAGTCCTACTCTCTTTGTTCTCGGGCTGATTCATTGTTCAATTTGTTGCCCTCAAATATTCGAAGGGAGCATGTTAGACTCAAATCCTGCTACAGGATTAACGATTGACTTGGACAAGTTCTTGACAAAAAAGTCTTGAAAATAGAATTTCATTGTTTAATAATTTATCAGATTTCAAATGTGAATGAAACTAGCCTGGATATGGACATCTAGAAAAGAGATGGCCAAAATATGCAATACATCAAATTGGTATTAGTATATGCATCTTATTGTTCAATTTTAGTAAAGAAGCACTGTTATTGTCAAGTATCAAATTGGTTCTTTGTCTGTGGATATGGTTAGCATTCAAAAAGGTGGAGAATCAAATCAGGAACCTTTCTCTTACTAGGGAAAATTAACAAGCTGTTACACCAAATCTCTTCCCTTATGACGTTAACATTCGACGGCGGGATTTGAACCCACACTACGTGGGGAGAGAAAAGGTTTTGCCTTGTTTGTGCTCCCTTTGTTCTACTCAGTTGCATTTTCTCCATTTGTCTCGACAATATGGAGACTTTTTTTGAGATTTACTTAAGGCCAAAATATGCAAAACAAAATGCAACAAAAATAAAAAATGCTTCATGCGCAACTAAACTCGTTTTAGGGCATAAAACAGATAGATAATGCCTATTTCAGCAGTCTCTACCTTCTAATAAAGATGCTGACGTCACTGAGAAATGCCAAGGAGACTACAGATAGCTGGTCAATCTTGAACTAGATAAACATCCTCTTCAATAACGCAACCTCTCCTTTCACCCGGCCCATCTTGCGTTTCATCGCGGAAATGCTAGAACTGAGTGTGTAAATGAGTCACTATAACTCCTTTACTCCGCGGGTCTCGCGCTGAAAAGCGATCGCGCTCTCCTCGTGAGCTCGACTTGCGTTTATCCTCCGCTGGTTCCTCGTTGTGCCAATGGATCTGACTTTAGTGTGAAACGAGGCTTGGACCAGTGGGTTGTGCGAGCTAGATGTGCGTCTCTTAAGAGGACAGTCGAGACCATGATTGGCCTCTGAGAATTGATTTCAATAGAAGAGAAGAGTGCTCGAGGATTGTCCGATGAGAAGAATGGTGCGGTTTTGTGGTAAGATATTGATCGCTGAATTTTGAAACAAGTTGTTTGGATCAAGTACGTGGCCTACGGGGATGGGATTCGAAATGACGGTATGGCTGAAGTGACGTTATTTCCGTGTGCGAAAACGTATGTCACTCCTTTGAGGGATGAACGACCAATATTGAAAATATGAATCCACCAAGACTTTGACTTCTTATTTCTGTTTGGTGGAACTACGTTCCTTTTTATTAGACTCTTTGTTGAGCAATTCGACAAGAAACTTTCTCTCATGAAAAGCCAAATGAAAATAAAGAGAGTCAGATTTGAGAAAAGATTTGAAACAATTTTTTGTACAGTTTTATGATGTTTCATCACCATGATCAATTTTGATAAGCTTTAGTTGCTTTGGAGTTTAGACCAATATTTAAAATCATTATCCAAAATCCACAAGATATCTGGAAATAATCATTGTGCATATATGATTTAAGATATTCAGTCATTATGACGCATGTACAGCAATGGTTATGGACCATATCTATCCATTGTAGAGTCCAAGTTTTCCAAACTTGGATAAGCATTATAACTCTCTCTGACCCTGAATCGTTGGCGAACATTGACCAATGTGAATAAAAACCTAAATGCGTTATGACACTGGTTTTAAGGAAACTCGTAGATTCGATGATCCGACAGAGAGTTCAAAATGGAAGAAACTCTTCAAAGCCTGTCCAAATCTGACGCGCTCTTTCGCCAAAAACCCGGATGGAAATGGAAGAAGCCTCCAATCCACAAAATCCGAGAGGTGCTCAATGGAATTTCCACGTCCAGGGTTGCTGTCCAAGCTCTCTTAAGAAATATTTCCCTTTGGCCCCTTTGGCGATTACGGAGTGACGTCCAAGGACCCTGAAGGGATGAAATGCGTTCCCTTGAGCGGTCAAGTGTGACGACCTGACATTTCTACAAATCCCTCGTGAAAACTTTCGAACCCTTTGGCTTTGATGCATCCCTCCCGCTTGTCGAAATCAGGCTTGCCATTTAGAAACGAAATTTAACATGGAGATTGTGAGTAAGAGTAGTCATTTGGCAGATCACTCTCATTCATTCATTACCATGAGGAAAGTAGAAACCGAACTGTGCGAACCGAACTTGAACATATTTTCAATAATCCACACAAGTGTCCCTTCCCCTTTTAAGCATCTAGCATAACGCACACACACACAAAAAAAAATCTAAAGTGAGAAGAGTTCGCACTTAGCGCTTCAAGACACAATTGAAAAACTAAAACTGCTGGGTTGGCTTGACCCCCCAAAAACAAGAATTGATCAAGAAAACATCTTGAATCTGCATGAATGACCATGTCTGAAAGTGAGTGAGTACTGTAATAGTTTTAAACACATTGGATTTACTCAGCCCAACAGAATCACTGACCTAGCACCAAAAATTGATGACCCTTGCTAAATTAAATTATCGTGACATCAAAAAGTCAAAATGGGTGACCCATTGTGTTAGGATTTTGCGTTGAACTATTTTGAGTGTATTGAGAGCACTCTATTGGAAGAAGGCTCACAGAGTTCAGTAAGTGAAAACTAAAGCTTGTGCACTTGCATGGCAGTCGGTCAAGTCCATCTCTGAAGGATCCAGGATGTAATGAGGCAACTCCTTATGGTTTCATGCTTGAATGCTTGAGAGCCATCCCTCCTGAAGTCCAACGACAAACCATCCCTAGATGATAAACTATAGCCAAGCGCTCACATGTCGATTTATAATGGATATGTGTAGAATCTACTAACCACCATTGTCTTACGTTTTGATTTTAGGGGTATAGTGTAATGGCAAGAATTACAGGATGTGGTCATTTTCAATGTTGTGTTGAATTCTGTGACGCAGAGCTTTCCCTTCATTTGCTAAGAACCGGACTAGGTAGCAAATTACTTTTCCTTTTTCGCTCCCAGAGATATGAGATTATATTTGACATTCGTTTCCCTGGCTGCTCGTTCTCATTTCCTGTTTGGAGCCCGTGGATATTTTTTTTCTCTCGTTACTCCCAAAACGGACCCACAAATCGATGAGATCTCTCATTGAAGAAGGTCCTTCCTTAAAAGTGGAAGAAGAAGAAAACCAATGCTTATGAATAATTCAGAATAACTCAGTCTAAAAGTCAAGGCGTTGAATATTGTGTTCCTTTGGTTGCGAGACACACGCGCACAAAGAGAAAGAGAGAGAGAGAACGAGGATTTTTATCTGGAAGTCTCCATTGTGTTCCAACAATGATCCACTTTCCAGAAAATGAAGATCTATATTGCTTTTGGAACTCGGGGTTTGGAACAGTCCTCTAGGGCCAACTTTGTCTTCCGCTTACGTTGGGTCCAATATACATTCACGGTCCAGGTTTTAAAGCGCGAGTGCAAAAATTATTTTTCAGAGGTGAAACATGTCTTATAAGACTTGAAAGGTTAGAAAAATTGCCTGAACGTAAATGCTTCAATAATTTATTGATTTCTACGATGTGCGGTCCTGAGCTTAAGCCATGATCGTAATAGGTTAAAACATGATTAATAATTCAATCTTGCAAAGTCAATGGATTCATTTGATTTCAGAAATGATGCATATTAACGAAGACAAACATAAAGCATCGTTTGAAGTAGATTTTTTGACCAAGGCACAATCTTAGTCACCTTTGGTTTAAGAGATGGTGGTTTACAGCCAATGTACCTTCATGTCTCTTATAAACTGTAATGATTAAATATAGTTTAGTTTTTTTTTTCAAAAAAACCATTTTCTTTATTCATTTGGATCTTGGGGAGCCCCATCAACTGAGGACAGAAGCAATTTTGGAACGTCTAGCGCTGTTTTCCGATCCACCCCGTTGCCGCCCTAAAAACGTCGTCCCAGTTGGTCTTAATGGAACGTAAGCTCTCCGTTGGAACGAGATACCTTCTTCCAGCAGATAATGTGATGGCAGCTTTCATTATTGGGCCTCATTGCTTCTTGTTATGGGCCAATCTACATAAATCCATGTTCACTGGCTCCAGGGAAAAGTGGGTCCTCTCCTCTCCTTTGGCTTTCCATTCCAAGTGATCCCCTATTGTACGTATTGGAACACCAAGCTCCAAGGCAACTAGCCACACACACACGCACACCATCACAAGCACGCACTGTACATACTACATATCCCAGGAGCTCTCTATACAAACTAGCTGTCCAATGATCGAGGGATAAAAGCCAGAGACAGTGCAACATCCATCCTTGGTGCTGTTCCATTTGTTCCCACGGATCAAAGAGAGATCCGCGTCCATTCTTCTGGGCAAGTTCAGTACGATGTGGGACTGTGGATCTGTTGGCACAAATTGGAGTGACATGGAATAGAGGAATAGAATACCGGCGGGGGGAAAATCCAGGGATAATCACATGCCGAGCTTCTTTATTGGTCCCATTCGTTGCTCCCAACCATTTTTTGTGGGCACCGTGGATGGCATTGAAAACTCGCTAAAAAAAAATTTTCGGCATTCCATTTAAGCACCCAAACTCATTCGTCAGGGGCATGATATGTAGCCAAAGAAGCTTTCCAGATTTGCACCACAACTAAAGGCACATTCCTTTGGCTTCCGAGGAATTTATCCAGGTCTTGAGTGTTCTCGGTTGGAAATGCGAGCATTTTGCAAAACGCCAAATTGAATATTTCCCCTTCAAATTCAGGCATGACAGGACCAAATGCCAGAGATAAGACCATGCATGGAAACCATTCAAACACTGCGAAGTTTCGGACACGCTTTTGGCAGCAAGGAAAACAAAGGCCAAAGACTGCCTTCATGGGAAATTTGGCAGTGATCAAGAAATGGCCTCTCGCCTCCCTTGAAGCTCTTTAGCATTTTTGTGCACTCAATTGCCGGAACAAAAGGGGAAACAAACTAAAGACCAGAAACGGAGCGAGTTTCTCCAGAGAGATTTCATAAAACTTCTCGAAACTCAACATTCAAACATTCAAAGGCCTTTCCTTTCCTCGAAACCATTGCCTATTTCAATTTGAAATGCTTAAAACTATATACGAGTACATGCAATAAACTATGACAGTTTACTCAAAAGGGAGAAATCCTTCTCCACCTATGAGCGCCTTCTTTTGGAACGAGGTATCGTTGATGTTGATTTTCAAAATGTGCTCCTTTCAAAACTGCAAAGGAGCTTGTCTGAGTTTAAGAAATTTCATGCCAAACTAATAATACCAAGGAGAATGGATTTTTTTTTCCAACGGGATCCATCTCTAGTGTGTCCGCGTGTGTATGTGTGTGTATAAGGATGTTCGTTCAAGCTTGAGCTGACAATGTTTTTGTAGCCACTATAGCCACTATCCCTTTATGGACTGGCTCAGATTTGCACACACCTACCTTCACCTAGCTATGTAAAGCTTCAATTCGCTTTAATCCGTTGTTTGCTCTGAGGGCTTCTTGAGCTGGATGTGACAGCCAAGTCTGCCGTGGCTGAGCTGTCATGGCACAGAATTCAAATTCAAAGAGGTTCGTTTTAGAGCTCGGATCTGAACGACAGTGTGAGTGAGCCCATTTATGAGAGGCTGTTGGCACACGTTTCTCTCTTGCCACATCAAGCAATCCTTCAGCGACAGATAAGTTCTGGTCCGGGGATGGGTCCACTCCAGGAATCTTGGCCAGATCTTAAGTTCCATTTGGGTGCTTTTGTTCCCCGTTGATATATGAGGGTCTCTGGGCATAGAGTATACGTCGCAAAATTGATACCAGATTCGTTCAATGGCTTTTGCATAGCTCGAGTCTTGAAAATAAGGTAATGAAATAGTAGATGTAGCCAATGTACAGATAGATGCAAACTAGTGTTAAATTTCATGGTCATTTATAGTATATTGTGGATGTAAGTAGAACAAGAATACTCAATAGAGCAATAAAATGTTAGTTGAACGAATTCATTAGTGCTTAAATTGGTTCCATGGTGTTTTCCAATCCAATGTTCAATGCATGCATTTTGTTTATAATTATACATCCACGCCCTATCTTGGCGCTTTCGCTCCAAGGGTAATAAGGGCGATTTTCTCAGTGCCGTCTTGGTCTTGGTTTTGAAGGCTTAGGGCGAGCTATCATCTTACGCTCCGATTCACCGCCAAAAATGGGAGATGTCTTTGTTGGAACGAACTTCGGGACGGACCTTCGGGGGGCTGGCTGGTTGGTTGGGAAGGGGGTCGTTCAAAAATAATGTGGCCGAGGGAACGATCAAACCCAACATCTACTATCTACTCCCTATTCACTTGGTCGAGGAATGGCGAAAATTCCAGGCTTGATGCTCCCAAGTGCTCAATATCGCTACTGAGACCTCGGGACCTTGGAGCACACATCGTAATTTCAAAAGAGAGAAACGCACATGTTATTGGTACTGTATGTAGGTTGCTTGCTTTGGAGGTAGGCACTGGGCCATCAATCAATCCAATGATTGACCGTTTCCCCGTCCTTGAGCAAACTTTGGAGAGCAGCCCCATTTGTCGGCAATCAATCGAGGAAGGAGGGCAGAAATTGGAACACTGCCTTTGGTAGTTCTCTCACGTGCTCTCCGCTTTGCTCCTTCACTTTTGGCAATGACCCGGATCCTCCGTTGTTTCCCAAATGGGACGGAAACACGACAGTTTCATGTCTGAATGGCTCTCGAGGATCTCATTCTCCTCCAGAGATTCATCTCATAAAACATGGATGGATCGGGTGATCCACTGCCGAGAATAACCGTTCCTCGCCCTGTCAACTCCCAAGAGAGTGAAGGTGTGAAACGAGATTTTTCAGGTTGTGCCAACTGGCACGGAGGGGATAACAATAACCGTCTCTCGTTGAATGGATGGTTGGGACAGAATAAGCAATGCCTTGGTTCTCCCCCTCAACATTGGCCTTGATGGGCCAGCCCGAATGGAATTGATGGGAACGGAGCCAAAGATATCCCGGTTAACTGCAGTTCCTTTTGACGTCCAAGATGTTCCTTATCTCTGGGCTTTTGAGTCATGGAACGAGCTGGCCGAGAACGGAACCATCGCCTGTTCTTTCACTCCTGAAGAGTGAATCGTCGAGGGCTCTACGTAAAACGTGCAAGACTTGGCCGGAACGAATGCTGGCTCCATCCATGAAACGGTATTTCCCGTTTTAATGGCACCAAGAAGGGTTCGGGGTTGGAAATATATGAGAGTGGAAATATGGGTTGAGCAGAGAGGGGCAACGGGACAAAATTGCCGTCATATATTACATCCAGCAAAGCTATGAGATTTTTCTCTCTCCCTTTTCTCTTTTCTCTTTTCTCTGTCCCCGTTCCTTTTTGCTAACCATCCAGCTTTCATTGTGACAAAAATATGAGTAGATATTTCCTCTCTGACACACGTTTCTGAATCAGCTCTTCTTTTGATATTTTTTTGCGGACTTCCTAACCGCTACTGGCAATGGAATTCCCGGCAATTCGGCACAAAAAGCTCATTCATTTTATGTAACTTTATATTCACCAATAAATTAGAGTTGGGGGATTTAGTTAGCCCTTGAATGGTTGGTCAGGAATTTTGATCAAGAATCTGTCCAAGTCTGACTTAAACAATACTACTGGATCAGCACCCACACACTCCCATTACATACTGTATCTGAGGGATGCAAATTGAACAAAGAAGGAGCCTGATATTAGTTCAAGGAGTGCAATTCAAGGCCATATACAGCATGGGGCCAACAAGGAGTACTTTTTCCTCATGGCATTAATATTTTTCAACTCTCTTTTGGTTTAACTAAACCAACAAAGCACATGCTCAAGACAAGTCTAATCCAATTTCTAACCATAAATTAAATTTGCATGAGCTTACTCCTCCTTTGGTCACAAATTAATAAAATTAAACAAGAGCACTTTTGTCTTGGAAGATTTCATGAATATGAAAACAGCTTGAGCAACCAATTCCTTCATTTCAAGAATGGACTCTTAAATTCCACATTTCGCTCCAGGCAGAGACTGTTAAGTAGCAAGTGGGCAAATCAATCTAAGATTTATTACAACTTAATCCGATCACCCCCCATCAGTTTGCTAGAAGGTAAAAAAAAAGCTGGGTAAAAAAGTTATCGTTGTGGGACCGAGTCTTCTTCTCATTACTTTCCGAGTTTTCGAGGGTCTCTCTTGTCGAGTCCAGCTTGGTTGCATGGTCTGCTTGGTTGGGGGCTTGCTGTGAGGCTTTTCCACGAGCACCCACAGATGCGAAGGGTCTAGCGAGGCACTCAACCAGAAAAGTCATCATCCTAAGTATTAATAAGGCTCAGACATTTTTCCCGGGGCAATTGTAGCCCAATGAATCTTGGCTGGAAATGAATAAACGTTCTCAGTCTCCACCGTCACTTCACCAAGAGAGAGAGAGAGAGAATGAAACGGGCTGGATCATGGGGGCTTAAAATTCACCACAAAAATTCTTGAAGCCACGTCGTGTGTGACAGTGACGAGTGAGAAAAAGTTCCTTTGATCCCGGTGGACGAGACGGGAAAAAAACTTTCTTTTTCGCTCCCCCTTCGTTTTTGCATTCCCTTGCGAGCAAGGCTAAAGAGGACTTGACACCAAGTTACTTTTCCCACAAGAAAAAAATACCTTCTCGAAAAACCTAGTCTTTGATCACGAGGGTTTGAGTTAGAATGATGCCATTTGCATCCTCAAAAAAGATGATTTTTCACGTCCTCATATTCTTAACATTCAACGAACTTTTGGGTGAGAGGGACCATCCTTTGGAAAAAGTTGCCTCAAGAAGTGAGAAACCCAACGAAACTGAAGAACTTTAAATCCATTCTCTATCCACCACAAGGTGAAAACGAGCTAGTAGTACATTAGCTAATAATGAAAATTCCTTTTCAAAAGTAAAGTAGATCAGATGTTTTGATTTAAGTTAGGTTAAATATATAGATGAAATCTGATCTAAGCAATTTGATGAACTCGGTTCTTTCATCACTTCACCAGATTTCATCAGATTTTCATCCGTGCTAAAGGGTCAAATTAATAGATTTCCACAACAGTATGGTGGTCGCACAACGCCTCACAAAAGTGTCCTTTTCTTGACATTCTAAAGGGTATTTATTTATGTGTGTTGCAGACCTTAAATCGGGTCTTTTCTTTGTTTTAGGCGCGTTGTAGCCAAGTCCCTCATGAAGGCAACCTCAAAATCATTGGAGTGGCCATAATCCTGTCAAGAACATTGCCCACAACATCCTAAAGCCTGGTGGCTGTCAAAGCCAGAGGCTTCTAAAACCGAGGACGCGATAAAAATGGTGCAAATGTTCTATTACGAGCACCGCGGGAAATGTTGCAAGAAGATTTGGAGCCATAATGGCGATCCGTTGAAGGTAAGGACAACATCGATAATGTCACCGATTACCTGCCTTTATCTTGGTAGCATTCTCGACCTTCTGAAGATGTACTCCAAGTTTCATCCATTCAGGGTAGTGTTGTCCAACCATATTTTGTTTAGCTTGAACAATTTAAGCCAAAGCTACCGCACAGACGGTATCATTGCAAATTTTCAATTTCCTATGAAGGACGGACTGGATATGAATGCCTTCATGTAAATTATCACTTTGATCAAAGTTGCTTTTGAGCTTAACACTTTAAATAATTTTTGATTAATTAAATTTGTTTGACAACACGAATAAAAAGGTTATAAAAAAGATATATTTAGATATGCTTTTGCAACACATTCTACCTTTAGCAAAAACGTGTCGGATTCATCTGTAAATTTGAATTACTTTAATGAAATGAAAATATGCATAAGTGCCATATGCCTTTAACAACTCATATCTTGTTGCCGGTTTTTTTTTCAAATTTAATTGTATTTCATTTCATGATATGTTTTTTTGTGTTTGATTTGGTTGCTTGGCTGCAGGATAAACCAAATAATTTGCAAGCACTGATTCAGAGGGAGTTTCCAGGAGAACGCTTTCAAAGGGATTCCGAACAAGAGGTTCCAATCAGTTGGCACCAAAGTTGGTGGGGGACAAAAAGGGACTTGTCCAATGGGTTGTTCGGAGTTGTTGGTCATTTCTTGGCCCACTAAATTGGAACACCATTTTGAGGAGAAAGGCGGAGGAGGGATTTCCGGCTGCCACTCAGATGGATTTTGGACTTTTTTCTCTCGCTCTCAAAAAAACCCTTTTTTGGACCACTCTTCCATGTGAAAGGTCATTGGGGAAGGAACTCCAGATGGAGTCTTATCGCGAACCTTTTCAGAGCAATCATAGGAACTATTCTTGGATTGTGTATTTATACATCAAAACCTCAAGTCGTGGCCAAATGACTTAAACAACCTTTCTAGATCTTTCTTGGGCTAACCCTGTTCCAGGCATACTCGATTCTGATCACGTTCAATAATGGTGTTGAGGCACTTTCTCTGTGTATTTTCAATAAAACGACCCATGTAGGTCTCCAGTTGTTCAAATACATAAGCGACATTTCCGATCGTTGGGAACGTGGAACTTTGGCACTTGGAACGAGCCTCAGCTAGATTTCCACTTAGATTAATGGATTCCAGTCCCAAATCTGATGCTTTTAAGAGACATTCCCTTGTTTCCTTCCCTTTTGAGCACCATCTTATTTCCTGGAAAGCCCTCAAACTCTCATCTCTTCCCGTCCTACTTTGAGTGTCGTTCGTAAAGAAAGTCAAATTCATTCATACAAATATTCCAGCTTTCTTGAGCTCTATGAAAATGTTTGAAACCGAAAATTGGCCTTGCTTCTCTTCCTCAAGTTGTTCATCAATATTTGCTTAGCTTTTGGGTCACTTCGGACGGACCAGAGAATGTTGTTGAAGGTCTTGCTTGCCCGCTCAGTTCTCAGGGTCTCCATCCAACGTGGCTACACCCGGGGCAAAGTGGGCAATCTCACGAGGATCTGGACTCTGGTAGCAACCCTGAGGTAAAAGGGGATCGTGATGAGCATTCAATATTGATAGGGGTATTTCAACAACCTCCTCAATGGTTTTCCGTCATTTGGAATGCATGCCATCCATCTTTCGCTCTTGACCCAACGTCAACGGAAACAATAATGGACGAGCTTGGAACAGCCGTTCCTGGTTGGTTCCTGGATCTGGACAACTTCTAGAAGCGTCAGGCTGAGATTCGAAGGGGTGGAAATGAAAAATGTTCCCGATATCCACAGGCGCAATGGATCTTTCACCCATCTCATCCATCACGGGTTTGATGGGCTGTGAAATTGGATGCATGCCATTGACTTGGGATTTGAATTTCAAAATTTGGAGAACAAGGACTGTTCTCAGAAGGTCTAGATTACCCTCTGAGCTGGCTTTAACAGTAACAGGGAGAAACAGAGGAGTCGCGCGGTATCATTTCATTTTTAAGAAGAAGGAGGCATGCCACACTGGATAGAATACCACCACGTGGCCTACTATTTTGATTGATAACAAATTTTACGCTGCTATCCTTTTCCTAGTTCATAAAAACTTATCAATTACAGGCTATGAACGAGATTGTACTTGATACAAATAAAAAAGATGGATTCAATTTAGTAAGATACCGGGTGCGCTATAATATCACCTTTATAATGATTTTAATGCACATGATGAAGTAGAACACATTTTCAATGAGTTAGAGAGCTTACAATAAAAAATGAAAGTGGGAAGTCATACATTGAAGAGTTATGTTTCTCAAACATACTGCTTTTGGCTGCCATGCAGAGCTTCAGTCTTGGGACAAAGTTGGCAATAATCGTGTGCCTATTCTCCATGGTGGCCCAGGCCTCACCAACTGAACATTTGGCTTGCCTGCGTTGCTGTGGATGGTGGCACAGGCCTTGGGCTTCAGATGCTCCAGGTGATTTTAATCCAGAGGATTCAGGTTGCGGGTGTTTGAGGGCCAAACCAATAAGGACCAGAATCCTTTGGAGCTCAACCTTTGCTTAAGGTAGTCCTGGACTTGTAGAAAAACTTGGTGGAGACCCAGAGGTTATTAATACTGTAGACCGTGATGCATTGGATGCCAAAACTGTTGGCAATTTTGATGCCAGTCTCAAGTTTGTCAAGTTTGGCCACAACCATCTTTTGCCGTTCTTCCATCTTTTGGAGGCTATTTTGTCTATTTTCAAATTTAGACCCGCAATATGGTTAACAATGGTTGGTAATGATTACTTGCATCCTATGCTTCTGATAGAAGAAATCAGCCAGACCTCCCATTGACGCAGTTATCAGGGCCATTTGCAAGTGCAGACAATAATATGGCGCACCCAGTAAAATTGAATGAGTTTCAAAAAGGGAAATAGATATACACACAAAACTATAATGCTACTTTCTTGTCGTCTGTTCTTGCTTTGTCAATCTCATTACAACCAAATTCAATTACGTTCCCTCTCAATTGGACAACTTAGACCAAATATCATAGAAAGATTGAAAGATGATAAAAAGACGAACTGTAACCTTTCATTTTAAAAGTACGGCGGATTACATTCATTGAAGCGGTTAAAAAAGCACGTGAAAAAGAACCAAAAAATAGATGAAAAATAAAACATGATTTGTTAAGTATTCCAACGCCGACTAAAAGGCAAAAAGAGGAGAAACATGGAACCCTGAAACAAGGGAAACCCTGGTCTATCTTTGATTATTTTCCCCATACTTAATCTAACTCAAAGATGGTACTTCGAATTTTGACCCGCAATACGGTTGATAATGGTTGGTAATGATCACTTGCATCCTATGCTTAAGATAGAAATTAGCCAAACCTCCCATTGACGAGGTTACCAGGGCCATTTGCAAGTGTTGACAATAATATGGCGCACCCGGTAAAACTGAATGAGTTTCAAAAAAGGCAAATAGATATGCACACAAAACATACGTCAAAATTTCATTTCCTTGAGGTTTTAGTTTTCCCTTTTTCTAGGTGTATCTTCACGTTGAAGAGTCGTGGGCTGAAACGGCCGGACAGAGTTATCTAACGTTGAGACCATCGTGGTGGAAATCCAACCGGATCATCGTGTCAGAAGTATCGGGAACTAAACGGTTAGATTTTACAATTCCAAATGATAATGTTTTAATAGGTGGTACTAATGGTCTTTTTGGAACCACAGAAGATTTGGCTACGGCAAGATGGTGGACAATTGTGGAAAAGGCACAATATGGATTCGTGGTCATTTCCATGAGAAGCATCCGTCCAAGGATTCGGATCCATACTTCAAGGTACTTGAATATACTTAGGTCGTCATAACGACGAGTAAGACTAAATATATTTTAGTCTATCGAGTTGAAATTGAACATCGCGTCAAACTTGTATCGGCTTATCTGAATTTTGAACACAAATTAACTTGTACGATATCCACAACTGAGTCAAGAATCACTAAAATCTAATTTTTGGCTCTTTGGCTATTAAATGTCCCACGGAGAAGTTCTTGCTTTCACGCAACCTCTAATTCTCTGTCAATTGCATTTGGGAAGCTCAATTGTAACGAATTATAATTGTAACCTATGTACACTTGAAGACCACATTTAGTAGACAACTTTGGTCTGATTATTTTGCTCTTTTTTTTGTAAAAACTTATAAAACTTATGATCGAGATGAACATGACTTGTGGTTGAAGAAATGTGCCGTGGAATTGTGAGTAAATTATTTGCATCTCCTCAGGGTATACTGCAAAAACAATTAAGAACATTTTTGTAAATGTAATTTTAAATTGTTATTAGATAGTTTTGGTCATTTTTTTTTGTAAATGTAGTTGTTTTGAATTGTGATTAGATAGTTTTGGTCAATTCATTGGACCATTCGCGTATAAACTCATTACGATTATTTGCAGGTGATTTGTTTACGTTGATCTACCACCATTGCGCAATTGAATATTTTTCTGGAAGCAAAATCATTTGTTAAAAGCATGTCATTAGTGAGTTAATACCTTCTGGTGAATGTCATTGCGTTCATAAAGCTCACTGCTCATTTATGGTCTCGTTTGATTTTGTAGGCCTTTAGAACGATTCCAATCAGCTCCTATCGCTAATGAACTCCCTTCACTTTTTGATGAAGAAAAAGTTAAGACCGGAAAAAAGGCCCTTGTTAGGCACGTAGTTGTTTCCAGTTCCCACTTTTGAGCACTAAGACAAGAGATCCCCCGTGATAAAGAAACAGATCATCGTTCTTCGGGTCTACAAAAGAAGAGTCAAACGAAATCAGTGTTGGCGTATTTAGATAAAAACATATGCTTTAGCTATCACTTAACTAAGGCGTAATGATCAAGGCACCAATGAAGGCTCAAACAAAAGGATTGGCACTGGGATCTATGTGATCACAACTTTTCTTCAGGTTTATAAAAGTAAAGCAAAGGATCGCGAACAAATATAACTTCCAAGACATTTTTAAGTTTATTTCAGAGCCCTTCCTTAAGATGTAACTTTGTTGGCGTGTTGTGATTCTCTGTATTGATTCTAGAGACGTTATTGGTAAGAACAGTCAAAATGGGTAATTGAAGATCCAAAATGCAGTTACAAAATGTAGCCGCTTTTTCATGAGCTTATAAACAAGGAATTTAGTTGAACTATGAGTAAAAGAACATATGAAACTGTTATAAGCGACACTAACTTTTAAGTCAATGGGTTGTTGGACGCGTTACTTTGGTTATAAAGGAGCAGAATCACTAGCTTTCGTTACATTTTTTTGGTTTCTTTAGTCGTTGACTTCCCTTACTGATGAAAGAATCTTAAAATGCAATCATTTGCTTTTCTAAAATTTTAAGCAAAGTGTCCTTGACATTTCCTGACCAATTTGAAAATGAGCCCATATTTTTAGATTTGACAGTTTATTCAACCAGTAAATGCCTCGCTAACCAGCTAAAATTAAGCTACAAGAATTTGAGGGTCTATCCAAGCTACCCATTAATTTCATGATGGCGTGGTAACTTTAGTGTCTATGATAGACACATGACTGATTAGCTATAAGCATTTAATCACATCAAAATTCTTTGAATTTCAATAAAAAAGTTAATAATTACCATTCTTTTTTATCGCTGAGATACAAAATAATGAGCCAAAGTCACAAATCAAAACTACTCGGAAAATATATATTTTTTTCCATTAAACAAAATCTTCTCTGTCGAACAATATTAGGCTTTACTAGTCTACTCTTTATCAGATTTCATGCTATCATTCATCCATAATTGCTCTTTAGTATCCTCTCTACTAATCTCTATTCCTTGTATGTTCTAGCTCACGCTGACCAGCGCCATCTCGTCCGAGGATTTCCATCTAGGCTATTGCCTGAGCGGAGTTCTCGAGCGCTCGCACCAGAAGTACACTCCGTATCAAATGACCCATTTGGCTTTCGTTCGGCGTCGCGAGGATGCTCACCCAAATTGCTCGGCGAGCAATAAACCCACACCCTCACAAAACTTCAAGTCCATGTTGTCATCCACGTTTTACAAGAATATTTGCAGAGTTTATCAAAGACAGATGTAGGCTTTTGTCCAGATATAGCGATCCAAGTCGTTAATGTGCCAAATGAACAATAGATATCCTGAACCCTCATTTGTTTTAGAGAGTTATGTTTCGTCATATGAGTTGGAGAAAGAAACCAGGCCGAAAGGTGAAGAGTTTCTGAAAAGTTACTCGTAGATGGCCAGAACAGACTCCTTGAGCGTCTAAAAACTCTCCTGGATTCCATTTTACATTGTTCAAACATAGTATTTAATAATTACCCATAGTCTTGCTAATATTTGCCCTCATTTAAAAGAAAATATGATTTCCGATTAATTCTGCTGAAATGAAAGGGATGACGGAGACATCATGGAAAGTATTTGAACAAAAACATTTATTTCAAACTTTTGAAAGTATTTTCACGTAACACTGATACGATATTTGGGAACAAGTTTTTGACGGGAGTGGGATGTGTGACAGGTACATTGGATTTGTTAGAATGTATGACATAAACGCCTTCGATTTGCATATCTGTCTTCAATTCCGAGCTGATATGGACCACATTTTTGGAATCAAGAATCAATCATAACCGGTTCATAAGAAAATACGAAATGCAACAATACTTTGTAATAGATATGACTATGGGTGTAGTAGTACTCTGATCACATGAGTTGACTTTGGTAGGCTTAGTTGGTAATGTAAAAGAATCGGTATCATTCGATCCAGCAAATAAAACTGTTCACCATCAGTCTGGCTGAAGGGTTGTAATACTTTTGAGTCTAAATGCATGGCAATGTCTCCATTTCCATTAACAACAATAACATCTGATAAAATCCAAAGGGAAGCACATCAAGGTTGTTTTTGTACATCTACTTTAACATGCAATCAACAAAGGCCATGAACAATACTTCACATTGGCAAAAGAGTACAAGATCGAGTGAAGGAACGTTGCTTTAAAGCATATGTTTTTTAAAAGTAACGAAATTGACGAAGTTTCGAGAATCAATATCGAGAGAAATTGAAAAACTCGCAATGCTCAAACAAAGCATCACTAAATCTAATCAAACTGAATGCCAGATTCCCAAGGTTGACACTGTTAAATCTGACTTAGTTTAGTAATCGCTGATCATGGTTTGCAATTGATGGACAAGATCTCTGGCAATCTGGAGAATATCCCGAGCATGATGCTTCTCTGCCATCTCATTGAAGAATTTGATGATATCCGTAAAGTCCATGTTTCGATCCAGGATGATGTCCCGATAGTTTTCCACCAAGGCCAAGGCCACAAAGAGATAAAAGTCGCTAGAAACCACTTTACGGCTGGCCCAAATGGTTTCCCAGACCAAGTAAATCTCATGATATGTGAACTCCCGCTTAAAATCCAACAGGAACCATCTACATGCAAGAAGAACATGTTGAAAGGCTTCATATTGTGACGATGGAATAAATCAACATCAGGGGAAAGGGAAACTCACCTGTAGCAAAAGTAGAAGTGACTAAAGTCCCCGTTTTGTTGAATAGTGTCATACAGAGTCTGGTCTAGAACTTGAATCAGCGATCTCATGTTGGCAAAATTCTCATCCATTTGTGTACCCGTGGGAAAATTGCTGAAATGAGAACAAGAATTTCGAGGGATCAGCATTGAACATTCAACATGGTGCTACCAGGAATTGTTTTATGATTGCATCACCCTCAAGAAGCAAAGAGAAAACAAGCAGCTGACGTCATTCTATGGAGCAAAATTATGGATAACATGCCAAGTCAATCTGCACCACACATATACTTAATTTGTGATCTATTTCAATCTGTGAAAAATGGAGCAGGCGCCCAATGCAAATTCATGAAATTTGCACCTAGAGCAAAGTTGGGCTTAGATATGAGTCTATTGAATATACTTTTGAATGATGTTTCTTTTAGTTTGTTCACACATAAATAGTTGTTACACTTGACCATTAATGATTTGATCAAATATATATAAAAAAGATTCCTTGGACTTCTCTCACTTTAAAAAGTGTCCTTAAAAACCTTGGGAGGATGGTTGAAACATGTCAAATATCATTATATGTACTGTGTTGTGTAATAGGGCCAAGAAACAGCGACGGTTCACGCAACCTCTTTACTATCAAGGGGCCAATTGTTAGTAAGGTGCCCTCTACTAGCTGTTTTTGTACTTTTGGGGTCAGAAGGCTAATTCATAGAGGGTCAAGCCATGATATTTCTGCTATAATTGCTAAAAGGACCAAGGCCAAACTAAAGGTCTCTTCCTATTCTTGGCATACCTCAGCATTCGCTCCATAAGTTTGGAGAAGCACGCATGCGTGATAGCCTCATCATCGAATATGACCAGAATAGGGGCCACGAGGTCGCACATTCCCTGCATGTAACCCACGTCTAAGTTCTCCCACACGTAGGTGGTGATCACATTCCGAAGCTTCTCGAGATTGGTGTCCGTGAAATAAGCCAGATTCCGATCGCAGCGTTGAACGTCTTTGTCGATCCTGGAAATGGGCGGGGAGCACACCCGAGAAGACATAATGAATTCCTGACCACAACGAGATCATGATCATCGATTAGTCAATGAACCGCCTCAAAACCTCAAACACGTGGCCGAGGCTGGTATTTTCGCATGTCACTGTCTGTTTCGAAAAGGAGACGGAATTCCAATTTGCGTTTTGTTCGTCTATGCAGCAGAATAGAGCTGTCTGTTTCCCTGACTTCTTGATTACAAGTGCATTTTTATTCACCTACAATGACATTGCTCCCCATGAAGAGTTCTTAAATGTCAGTAAAGCCAAAAATGTAGACCCAGCGGTTGACATTTTGGACGAACGTTCTTTCAGCTGTATCTTTCTTATCTGTTGGCACGATTGCTCAGATTACATCTTCCAGCATGTATGAAAAAATGTGTATCGTTATTGCTGATGTCTTTTGGAAAAAGTATTAGGAGAACCATATCAAGTTCCGCTCAAATGAAGCCAATGGTTACCCAAATGTGATATCCTTGAATTTGAAAATGTTTGGTCATCATTTTAGAAGTCGCTAATTCCGAGCAATCTCAACATATTCGTCAAAATCTAGTTCGTTCCAAAGACAAGCTCTATTTTCTTGCCCCCTTCTACAAAAAAGTGCATTTGTGACTTATCCCCTAGACTCCATGTTGAAGCCAAAGCGACCTGATCTGTTTCGTTGGCACAAAACTAAATTGGTTGAATGAAGTAGGGGGTGAGATAAGCAGATAAGCCAAGAAATCATCTGCTTCTGTCTCCTTCGACCCCCATAAACCGTACAATCTTATAGGAGCGAACTAGTACCTGTGCAGATTGAGAGCAAAGTTATCCACGAGTTCCTGTGGATACATGCCGCCTTCCGAGGAAATGGGAGATTGACAGCCGGAAGCTGAGCTTAATGTGTCATCAGGAAGCTCGTGGAGATGGCTACCAAGAAGAGCAATCTCCTCGTTCAAGTTCTTAAGCTCCTCGATGGTTTGAAAGTCGGGGCTGGACTCCTGGTCTTCAACCAGGGCTGTGGGAGAAGGCTCTGGATTGCCACTGTCTACACTGGGAGTGGTGATTCTGCCAAAAGAATACAATGTATGTAGAAGAGCAAATGTTGAGGGATGGAAAGCTGGTTTAACGTGAACGGCAAACCCTGTGATTAAGGTTGAAAAATGGATTATAACACAGAGGTGCAATTCTGGTCATTTAATGCGATCTAAAAGATAACACTCATAACAAGGAGTCGGAAAGATAAATACGTTTTTAGGCTAAAATAAGTATTCAACTATTTTGGCCATTTGTGGGCAAAAAAAGAAAAATCGCAAATTTAAACCAGAAATCAACCTTAAATCGAGGATTGTGGGAAAAATTGAATAATTTTTGGTATGTTTACGAAAAATAGATTCCAAACGATAATTTTTTTACGTATTATTTTTCCTTTTTACAAATCTGTCAATTTCTAACATGTTCCTTTATTTCGATTATAAAATTCCTAAGAAAGCGTGTCCTCGTTGGTATTGATTAATGCGTTATTCCTCAACATAAAGAGCAAGAGAATCGCGAAAACCAATAATGAACCATTTTTTGCCACGAAAAATCCCCCAAGCCCTTGAATAATCAAACATAATGCAACTTTTTTGCACCTTTTTATCACTTATTTTCTGGTCTTTAGAAACATATTTTGCCTGATTGTCAAAACCGAAAACCAAACTATTTTACTGAAAGTCAAAAACTAATCCCTGCACCTCTTTATCCCAGAATGGGCCTCAAATGAACCATGACAAAAATTAGTATTGATGTGTATTGTTTTAAAAGAACTAGATTATTATTTTCCGACCCCTACTCATAACCAGGATTCCAAGCATTTCCGGTGGTAGTAGAAAATTGGCTCGTTTGAGAATGGATCTTGTTTTTTTAAAGTTATTGTTGGTGTATTACTATTATTCTAAATGATTATGAAAATGAGTAAGGAGCTAGAGGTCTACAAAAGTTAGCTGCTATGTTTTTTTGATTGGCTCGCTCTTCTAGATGCAACACAGGGGTGAAAGGGATTTTTTCGACCTTAAAATATTGAGCTTTAAATAAATCTTTTTTGAAAATGCCACTTGGTGTTAAATACAATGCATGCAGATATCTGGTTACCGTTTGTGCAATGATGAATTTCATAATGACAGTGAATGGGATATTCTTGTGCAATTTGTCGCATACTCTACTTTTAGTGTGGATTGCCAATTTCGGTGCTTTTCTTCCCAACTCTGGTCCCATGGACAATCTCAGCTGAACTCACTTATAACTAACTTCCTTTTTAGGATAGGCATGGTTTTCCGGGTGTCGGCCTTGAACGAGAATCCCTCGACTGGGAACCTCATTTGGGTTGCCTCGCTCATCGTCACTATGACTGGTCTCTTTTCCATTTTGAAGTGATCTCTCGTCCTCGATTCCTTCATCCGAGCATTGACGTCGACTCCTCGGGCTGGGCTCTGATTGAGTGGAATGTAATTTCCCTCGAAATCTCTCCGAGGAATTGTTCTCCGAGTTCTCCGTGCACTGCAACAAGGGAAGACTTGAGCCAATGGGATCGGAACAGTCTCAACACGGCATTGATGGTCATTGAAGGCGGAAACAAGTTATTCATGATTGGCTACAATTAGGGGGATATTTCAATGATCGTCGGGAGGGTGGGATTTTCAACTAATAACTTAGCCCATTGTAAACAATAACACTGAATAAACTTGGTGTATTGAAAAAAAAAAATCATTTGACAAAAGCTCCTTGGAACAGTGATGGCAAAATTCGACTTTGCAAGAAATTCTGCCCCTTTCTGCCACTCCAGGTAGAAAAAATAGCAGAAAGTTGCAGATAATGATAGAAGTTGGTCAAAAATGGCCGTCGGTTTATACAATGGGTGATTGTAATACAAAAAGCTGGTCAAGGACAATAGAGGTTAAACAATTTAGATGGGTGTTTCAAGTTTACTTTGTTTATAAGCAAGTTTGTCTAGTGTTGACTAAAGTATAGAAAGTCCTCAAATATTGATGTTTTGACTAGAGAAATAGCAATCTCTAAGACCTCTTAATAGTAGCAACAATGAATATATTTCCATTCATCATCATCAGTTTAGTTTTTGAATGTGTTAGAACTTTGTTCTTTTCAAAAATATATTTGTCATTGTGGTTAAGAAAAAGTTTACATCAATGGCAACTCTGACCCAGATCAAAGGTGCTGGCAAAATTCCATCATAGTGTACTGATGGGTACTTACTTTACCTCGCATTTATATGCAAAATAACCCTGCAAGAGTGTCAAGGCTACGTAAAGGTAGGATAAAAAAGTTATTGGAAAAGTTCATTAATATTAGAACAAAGGTGATTTAGAAAATTTTGTTTTTCATTTTCTGCCACCAAGTTCTAGCAAGTGGTAAAAAATGGCTTTTGATTGTTTCTTATCCTTGCCTTGGGACTAGTTCTTATTGAACAAAATACACTTGATGAACTAAATTTTATCATTACCATCAATGCTCCAATTGGAACAAGTTGATGGCTCAAATTCAGGCATATGAGGAGCTATGAGGGGGCATAAATTAAAACCCATTGGTTCAGGTGGGTCAAAACTGTAAATGATTAGTAAAGTGGATTGAGGTAAATCAATTTGATAAAAACGAAATACATGCATCCACTTGATTCGGAAAAAATCGTTACCAATGCCCATGGTCAAATTTTAGTGGTTCCTAGTCCAGAAAGGCAATCATCTAGCCTCAATATGTATAGAGAATGGCTACGAGTCCATTGTTTGGGCTTTCCTCTCCCACACAAAACACAACTAATTTTGGACCGAACTTGTTGATTGACACGGTTCGAGTGGGATTGCGTGGTGGATGAAAATACCTCTGTAATGGTGGAAATTTTGTCCGCAGATACGGTACGACTAGACAATGGATCATCAACGGACTCAAAAACCTCGTTACTCATGTTGATGCTGTTGCTGAATGAGGTGTTCTCGACGCTCGCTGAAACTAAAACAAATATGGTGTCTCACATTGCTAGCAAGTTTGCTTTGGGAGAAGGAGGGAGAGAGTCTGGAGGAAGAAAGGGCCGTCTCACCTCCAGACAGTTTGGCAATATTTGCTGCGGCCGTTTCTTTGTCCCGCTGTCGAACGATAGCCTCGATGGCCATCCAATCGGAAAGTTTGTTCTCAAACGAAGCCCGAGTTTTGGCGTTGATTTGATCGATGTCATTCTTATCAAAAGACCACTTGTAATGATTCAATAGGTATGGCCAGATCTAGGACGAAAATAAAGAAAATGATTCATTGATTTGAGGCCCGTGTTTTAGAGCTCTTACTTTGATGAGAGCGAATGAATGTGTTCCAGTTTGAAAGTCTACTCGTTCGAGAGGTGAATAGACATTCATACTGGACAACCTTCACATACTAGTATCTCGAAGGTAAGAGCTTCAAATACAAGCCCCAGGTTCACTAACCCTATTTCAAGGTCCGGCAGAAAGGTAATTTATTTTATATGGTCTCATTTTGATAACGTTGGGACACTCAAACTAGCAATTTGCTTTCCAATTTATCAAAGCGGAAAAACAAGTCGAGGGGAACCCTACTTTTACGACTCATATAACCTTGATATCAAAACCACCAAATGAAACGGGTTCCCCCACTCAATCCGTGAACAGTTTTCGAACGTTTAGAGTCATTAAATTGATCTCAAGATACACAAAGCGTAACTATGGAGAATGATGATGAGTTTATTAATGACTCGTCGGTTCCCCACTTCCTGAATTTTTTTTTTAATCAACCGCATCTTTTGAATGACCCAAAACCAGCAACCTTGTAATGTGCCATGTAAGTATCATTGACGGGAGGGTTCGCAATTATATGGGCTTGTGCGCCTCTTGGGATCAGGACCGTCAGGTACCGCTTTTTATTTCATTTTAGTTCCCTCAGAGACCTGAGGGAGTAAGAGGACACTAATGAAATTGGTTGACTGGACAACTTGTTTGGTCTGGACGTTCGACACATCGGAAATCGGAAAATATCTTCTTCTTACAAAAAAGATATTCAACTTACCTGCTTGCGGACACAGGGTTCAATGCCTCCATAATAAATCCGTAGATGAATCTCTCGTTCCAAATCTTTCAGTTTAGCTTCTTTACTTGGATCCTCTTGAAGTTCATCCAGGAGCAGAGACTCTTTGGAAGCATACGGACTTGCTGTTTTGAGCAAGGTCTTCTTCTGCTCATTCCACCATTTTGTAGTCACACCCGAGGACCATGTGTTATTGAAAGATGGAAGCGGATCATGGAATGCCAAGTCACTAAGATGTTGACGGGCTGTTCGGAGCTGGCGCACATGTGAGAGCCAACCATAAAAGGCCCTAAAAGGGAGGCTCTCTATTTCAACATCAAACCAGAATTGGATGAGAGCTTGAGTCTCAACAATAGTTTCTATATGGCTTCATAATTTATGGGGCACTTGAGGAAGGGTGCATATACAAAAAACAAAAAAATACCTCCATAAACATTTGTTGGAGTCAAAGGAAATGACAAAAGTAGGAGTGGTGGTCAAATGAGGAGTATCTTACAAATTCCCAAGATAATTGACATGATTTTCTAGTTGTAGCATGATACTCCATTTTCAGGGGCAACAAGGGGAACCAAATAAAGGTTGAAGAACATTACTTTATTTGTTGGGCTTTGACTCCCTGGGAGGTTTTAAATATATGTATTTTGTGCCAAATTGGTTATTTAGGGGGGGGAGGGGCAGTTATGCTCCTATTCAAATTTGAAATAAATTTTGTTGGTTATAATTGAAGAGATTTTCAAATGCACTCTATCAGACACTTGTCTATTACCAGGCAAAAATAGAATTAAGACAAAAAAAATCAGTTTCCCAAATGATATATTCCACTCTCCCCGCTTTTATAACTTGTCCCTGGATGCACTTATTTTGTTAGCCAGGCTAAATTTGAAGGCTACGCTAATGAATCGCTAACCTTGAGAAGATTTGCCGTTTCATGGTGTGGCACAGGGTTGAAAGCGGTTCGCTAGGAGATGCCCGCATTTGCTTTGAGTGTGAGGACACGCCCAAACACAAGTTCGTAATGTGACCATTGTGGTTACTTTCTGACAAAATGACCAACTCCTCATCCTCCGGATCCACACCGTCTTCCTCCAGGATGTCGTTGGGGTTATGGGAGCTTGTGGTTGAAGTGGAAGCATCAGGGCCCGAATACTCGCTCAAACTTTGAGATCTGGAAATAGGTTATACACTCAGATGCCTTTGAAGTAAGGTGCAAAAGTTTCAAATAGCACCCAATTCAGTCAAAGCCTTTAGGTACACGCTTAATGAAGAAGTCACCTTTCAAACCCTGACGCAGAAAATAGAGTTTTGAGTTTTAAAAGGCTTCCTCAAATGGCGGACCTACCCTGATCTACTTAAGGCGGAAAACCACACGGCAGTTCTAGAAAAATGTGAATTAGTTGGTCATTGACAGAACTCTGCGTTTGAGTACCGATATTGTTGGGGAAAATGGATTGTTAACTTATTGCTACATTTTTTGTATCAGCTGTTCACCTTAGATTCTTTCCTTAAAAAGTTCATCAAAAAACGTTGAGCAAAAACTCATAACAAAGGGAACGAAAATAAAGGAACTAATTGAATGAGATTTTTCTACTGTGCATGTTCTCATGTTTTCTGTTAAGTTTTGCTAATCCAGTCTTCAAGGTTTGTTAACTTCGTCGGAGAACGTTGTTTTTGAAGATAAGGGCATGGCAAACAACCCAAATCAGCAAAAGTCTTAACCCCAGCAACAATTGCATGCAATATAACATTGTTACGGAAATCAGGAATGATTTCCTCCCACCTTCATTACAAGTTCCATATCGACCTCTCCTCAGTCTCACATATGTGTATTACATACCAAAAATATGTTTTCCTCTAGCCTAGAATAATTGTCCACCCCAAATCTGGCCCAGACTATTTACATCTTTGTCAGTGAAAATGAAAGAAATAATCAATGCACGAGATAGACATAGATTTTTGGCAAATACATCTGTTACAAGCATGGTAAGAATGAATGTCATGGCCTTCTCTTGAAAGCACAACACTCAAGAACAGATGTTGGGAAACGTCAAGTTTGTGTGTGTTTGCTCTGAGGATGAAAGCTCAAAATTCCCATCAAGAAGAAGTACTACATCAGCAATTCGAGCAATTTGTCAGTTGAACAAGAGACCAAACAGCTACATTAGATAGACCATACTATTCGTGAATAAGATTGCTACTATATTACACGGTTCAACCCTTCTACGGGTGCACGCCTTTAATCTGAAGTTATGAGGCTTAGTGGAACCTTTGTTTTGAAACTTTATGGGATGTCAAGCGAGATCCTTGGCAATGAATTGCAAAACTTGTATTTCAAGGGGCTTCCAAGGCATGTGAAGTTTTTACTAGGAAGGGGGAGAAGTGCCAAAATGAATTAACTAGATGTTGGCGAAGGCCGCCACACACTTTTGTATCAAGGCGAATCAGTACCATATTGATCCTATCGGTTTGGAGATACTTGTGATTAAATAAGACTGCAAGCAATAGATTGTAGCAATGATCTCGACCCGACTCGTCTTGCCGTGTACTTGGACAAACGTTTTCAGATTGGCGTCATCAATTTCCGAGGCTATCGCCATCTACCGTTCAAAGGGCCAGTTTCTTGAAAAGCGACTCATCTAAAATTGTAAATTTGGCATCATTTCGAGCGAAATTGGCAATCAATTCCATCCAGTGTGATCAAGGAATGGTTAAGCTAACTTATGCTTTCACTTGTTCAATCTTTAGACCTTTGCCATTGACCCATTAACAAGCAAATGGATTTTTTCCTGGAATTATGTAATGATTCAGACATGGGGATCCTCAGGAGAAGCTAAACCAGGAGAAATAAGGGCAGCTGACGCAGTGGGTTTAATAGCTATTTGTTAATTGATTGACTTACAGTTCCAGGTCATTTTCCAGTGAAAAGGGGCCTGTTTAACAAAGAATGCATTGTTTTAAAAGCAACAGTTTTACTCATTAACATACACAAAACATACTTCAAAACACGAAAAAGTCGTTTTTGGGGCTTTTGAAATCTTAAAGCTTCCTATATCTACAAATGTTTGAAGAAAGACTTGTATTTTGTTTTTTTACCACCTTTATTGCACTGAAAGTTTGGCCAATGACCTCCCAAAAATGGCGAAAATTCATCAGACAAAGCTTTTGCTAAAGACCCAATACCATGCGGTCTCAAATTCATGTTTGCTTTTGTGGTCACATGCTTTATATCCATCTTTTGCACGCAATTCAACCGTTTTAAAGACAAAGCCATTACCATGATGAACTTTTGAGTTGGAATGTGGCTCAAATTGGAGAAGGCAGAGCAAATGATATGTTCTGTATTTTGTGACTAAGAGTGCTAAAACGTGCATTCTTAATGTTTGCGATACATTTACCATCTTTTCGTACATTTACCATTTTCCCCATTTTATGGTTCTTGTCAACAAAATCGAGTCTTTCCAATAATATCCGCCTCTTCAAATTTTAGTTCATTTTGTAAGAATTTGTTACAAAATATACACGCTCATTATGCCACAGCTTAAGCTCATTATTCAATCATATGCAAAAGCACGTTCAAATTTGTCAAATCTTGATGATTTTACAAGTGAAGGCCACAGCTTGTGAGGGAATAAACAGTTTTTATTCTTTAGACCAACTAAAGTTGTCGAATGGAAAACAAAAATGTGCTTGAAAACAATGAATATTGTAATCAATATGTTCTCGATGGTTCAACTATTGGGACATAAAAGCAGGAAAGGAAGATACATCAAACTAACGTCACCTTCAAATTTTGAGAGCTCACTTGTACCTTGGAGGTTTAATAGTTCTTTGTTAAAGGATTGAATTAAAGTTTCAATTCTTTCATCAATTATAGGAATGGTTCATGTAGCAATGCATTTTAATAAACTGTCACAGTTTCACTCATTGACATGCATAAAAAGTGGCTTTTATCTCAAAAAGGCTGTTTTTGACTCTTGTTTTATATCTTAGAATTTTCCATTTTTACAATGGACTTTTTGCAACCTTGGAAAAGTTCTTGTTTAATATTGCGATTTGTATCAGGGTTTTTTAGCACACCTACTGTTTTGAAAAATGCCCCTGTGACCACCCAAAATGTGTGCCGACATCATGCAGCTGCTACTTTAACATCCCAATAAGAACTAATCTATTTGAATGTAACTTCCCTAAGTCTCCAACAAACAGACAATGCTCTTCTGAGTTCTGTATTAACCCATAGATTCTGTAAATTTATTGGCAATGGTGGTCAACAGCTTCCCCAGAGGATGGTTAATAGCTTTGTTAGTAGCATGATGTAGTGTTTGGTTTTGTGGGCAATAGCACTTTCCAAGTAAATGTCTCAGAGACGCCATATCGTTTCACCGAAGGTCAGCTTGTTATTGTGGCAATAATCGCCTCAATCTTGATTAACTTGCCACCCACGGACTTGATCGTCATTCTCGGTACTCACTTGGGTATGAGCAGACTTTTTCTGTGGAACACTAATCCACAAATTGGAGGCTCCCTGGATGTCTGGATCAAATAATGGTCCTTCAATTACCTTCAGAATTCTCCTTCTCTTCAAAAATGAGCCTTAAAAGAACCCTCTGGCTTTGATGTGAGTCAATGGTTTTCAAATTGGATTTCAAGTTTTCCCAAGGGAGCCATTCAAATACGTTTCGAACTGGAGAGACTTTTCATGTTGATTTGCACGCGCCCAAATACCCCCTACCCAAATCGTCTTGGTAATGACCCAAAATAAGTAACTGAAATATACTTTCTACTAATTACTTCCCCTTTCAATAGGCTTCCTTTGCTCCCTGAAACGTGGTTTACATTCTGCACTTCAGGGAACGCTTTGTGAGCTATCCTCTACTAAATGTAGGGTCAATAAGGTCGATTCCTCTTAATTGAACATGAATGCGTTGGAGTTGTTTTTGGCTAATTCTATTAAAATTTTATACATATTTAGTGACCCGGGACACATAACGTCTGGAGAAGAATTTGAGTTCATGGCATGTTACGAGTAGTTTATTTAGCAATCTACCGTGCCTCTTCCACAATTCCTTTGGGCTGTATGACCTTGGAAATAAGGGCCCCTATGGGCATGTCAAGTGATAAAGAAGACGGGGAAAAATCATTTTTTGCGCTCCTAAGTGTTCATTCAACAATGGATATTCTATAGCCGGTTTTCCGGACCAAAGTCTAAAAATTGCTTTGTTAGGCACTCTGAGGTAATGAATGGACTTATTTTTAGAGTAAAAAATGAGGATTTGAGCATCAGTATACAACCCAGTCATCATGAAGAATTGCAGCTTTACGGTCTATGAGGTAGTTCAAATTCGTCAAGATTATCCTCACAGAGGTGACTTTTTTAAACGCTCGTACTTCTAAGTGAAGGCTTACACGTTACCCAGAATGAGCATCTGCTCACTACTTTGCCGAGTACATTTTCATATCGGTTAACGTCCAAGCGCCTAGCTCTTAGAGTAACAACTTTAAAAAATAGGCCTGTGGTGCAGTGGCCCTTGGCAGAGTAATATATCTTATTGCAATAGATTACTTTCATGAAGAAACCTAATAAAGCCCATGAAAAGATGGAGAACGAATGGTTCACCCTCCATTTTCTTCCTTTGTTAAATACTTGGCTTTTATTTGTCCATCATATTTTCATATCAAACATTTTGGAAAAGCTAATTCGAAGTTCCTACTCAAGCTACTTTGAATTAGGAGCAACTCGAACTTTGCAAATAAATAATCGAGACAAGAAGTTGCAGCAACAAAAGTTACCAAATGAAAACATCAGAAAGAAATCAAACAATGAAAATGAAAACTTGAGTAGAAGCGAATTCATCAGCTAACATGTACTATAAAGCAGTATTTGTTTGCACTTTTTGAAAGTTCGTTTTTCTGTTTTTTTTTTCAGTTTTGTGATAACTTAAGTCAAACCATTGATTTTTCAATTGATTTTATATTTTCCCTTTCCAAAAAACCAAAAGTGGTTGCTTTGTCATGTCGCGTTTGTGAGCAAAACTTTTTGTAATTACCTCGTCAATTCAAGCCGAATAATTTGTTTGTACACTTTTTCAGATTCTAAATTCAAACAAATTTCACAAAGACACCTAAACTGTGATCTTGTGCAAGATATTTTTATGGCATTTTTATTAATGACACCCAGCAAAAAATCACGATGGTCAAGTAAGTGCAACTCATGAGAAAAGACTGGAGAAAAAAATGCCTTTAGTCTTAACCCATTCAATTTTTGCTCATTGTTTCTGAGGAAAAAAGACATTCATCGTTTTCGGAAGTGGTAGTTACGGAAGATTTTGAAAATGGAAGATTTGTTTCTGAACTTTTTGTTCGGCACTTTTGGTCTCCTCACAGTCTACATATCTCATGCCAACTTATTAGCTGCCAATTGGAACCAGTTTTGAAATTGTCGTGCTTGATAGGTGGCATAAATCAGTTGAAAACTTCAACCAAAAGATGCAAGAGATGCCATTGCAATGGACGAAATCTCTAGCGCAACTTTTGCCCGGTTTGGTAAGTCTCATTGATGCCTTCTGATTTACAAGTTGCGAAAGGTTCTTGCGCTAAAACTGTATTCGAAAAAGCCGTTGTCCGAACTTTGTTGAACACACTTTGTTTCCTCCTTGTATCTGTTTCCCATGACAGCTGTTTGTTCTGAGCTAGGGCGGCAAATTTGAATTTCTCCTTGTTTTTCCTTCTGCGTCCCCTCATCACAGCCTACTTACGCTTCACACTACGCAATCTACCATGCCTCTTCCCCATCTTGTTTGGATGATCTAACGTTGGAAACAAGGGCCCCTTTTAGACATGAGTTTTTCGATCAGAAGTATGATTACCTCGAGGTGTCGGTGCTTGTACTGTTGTGTCGAGATTTGCTGGGGGAAAACAAGTTCGAAAACCAATCACTCTTGGTTTTGGACAAGCTTCCTGTTGAGAGCAGGGATCCCGTGGATCCCATAAAGTCTGCCGGGGCCGATCCTGGGGGCCGAAGCAACGGTCCAGCCGAAGAGAGGGACGAGTTCGGTGTGAGCGGAACGATCTTGAAGACGAAGTCGTTGGGACTGTTGGGCTTGGCCAGGGACAGCTTCGGAATGTTCGTGTGAGACTCGTTGATCTCAGTACTATCCGTGATCTGGAAATTGAAATACCTTGCATTTCTTTTCCCCTTGATACTTGACTTTTCGTTTTCTCCTTGAAGCTTTGCCAACGGGTTTGCATGTCATTGATGACAGTTCTTGTCAGAAGCCTTTTCAATAACAACAACAAAAAAAGCGAAAACATGACAACATTGGCCGTGGTTTTGTAAAAGATTCAAAATACATGCTTACGTCAATATGGGTCATGAACCTTCCATCAATTGAGTTGCATTACTTTATTTCATTTTAGTAAATATTGAACACAGCAACATATCATTTGTGCCTTCGGCAGAGCTAAAGTTCTTTAAAACCTGCAGTATGGAAAAGAATTTAAAAAAAAATAAGATTGTTGAAAGTCAACCACAACAAAAGTTGGAAGAAAGAGCGAATTATTTTCTTTAGAATTAGATTTCTTTAATCCCCCCTTTAGCGTAACGCTTCAGGATTGGGTCAAATATTGTAAAAACCTGCATGAAATCCCTCACTATGGTTCTCTCACCTGTTTTCTTCGCTTTAAAAGTGGAAGGAGCCTGCGGGTCTTCTTCGGTGTGTCTTCAACCCCCTCTTTGGGCTCACCAGTGGATGCCAAAGGCGGTTCCAGAACCCCGTGAGGCGACAAGCACGATTCCAAACATGTCAAGAACTGCATGAGATGACCGCCAGGGGGAAATTGTAGCGGAGGGTGCTGAGTGCCGTCATTGGCAATCATAATCAATGTCCCAGATTCGTCTTTATCCTAAATAGATTGCAATCAAAGGCGTAGCCTAAACTTGCAATAAAGTTTTATCGCAATACCAACCTGATGACAATGCATGAATAGGATGGATCCAATGTCGGCGGACACGGCCTGCTGCCACGAGGCATTCTTGTCGTGCAACGTGGATCCGTTCATGAGGAGGTTTGGTGTCCATTTCAAAACTAATGTTCCCATTTGGGATTGATGGAGGGAGAGATAGCCAGCCTGAGGGGTGGCGCTGTCCTTGGGAAAAACCTTAACGTTGTTCTTGCCTGCCAAAGAAAGAAGTCAGTCACCCATCAAAAAGTACTCTGAATTGCTTTGCAGGTGGACAGGAAGGCTTGGGTCCCTGTTCACCTGATGCGTTTGTTAGCAAAAACAGCCTACTCCTGATTCGTGTTTCAACGAAATTGAATTTTCTCATATCACCTGAATGACTGAATCAAGAGAAAGGTCCTCTAAGCAGGGATGAGAGATTGTAAAAGATAATTTTCGACCACCTGGCAAAAGATGGTGGCAGAAAATGGCAGAAAATCTATTCACTCATTTTGAATTCTGAAATACTTAAATCAATTTTATGTCTAATTGTAACCTTGACGTGCAAGGAAAGATGATTTTTATGATTAACGAGATGCTAATAAAGAAATATCACTGGAATTGGATAGGGTTTGAATTTGCCACAACAATTGATCGTTAACAAGGGATGAGGCTAACTTTTTTAGTCAATATCACTTTTGACATTAATCAAACTTTTGTGTCTGATGGTTTTTCGTCTCATCAGATGTGAATGGAAAAAAGTGAAAAAAAGTCTACTTTGGCTTTGGCTACTATTTTAAGCTTGTGGATGATAGGTTTGCTCTCACCAAGTGAAAATGCATTATGTATCACAACATTTAGGAAAAGGGATGAACTTGATTAACATCAGATTTGTTTGCTTCTAAACTGTGCATATTAGCTAAAAAAAGATCAACCCGTGATTATAATCTCTACCCATTGATCAGTGCTTTGTACTTAGGTCTTGCATTTCAAGCACCGGCAGCTATTTTGAACTACCTGCCACTACTTTAATATTTGCCACTTTCTTCCATTTTTGCCATCACATGATATAAAATGGCAAAAACTTCTGCAAAGTCAATTTTTGTCATTGCTGCCTCAAAGACAATGAATAATAAATTTTGGTATGGCTAACTGTTGGCAGACAGAGTCTAATGATTTCTGCTCACTCTAAAGTCATCTCACTGGCTCTATGGTTTGTTACTTGGAGCGTTTTGTATCAGTGCATTGTCTCAAAAGAAAAAGAAAAGTGTGGAAAGTTTCCAGTAAGGGTTTGAGACCGCAAATCCGCAAAAGCCATAACAGCTTTTTTCATGTGGTCCAAGCGTACAGTTTATACGTTATTGCCTTGTCAGGCTAACCAAATGCTAGCGCTGGGATACTGTTTTTAAAAGAAGAACAAAGCTTTCCTCCAGAAAATTGAACCTGGAAAACTCATCAACACGTTCAAAGATCATTAGCTACTATTTTGAGTGGCTATGAAAATAACAGTCGTTTTCCTATTTCCTGGAATACGGGTTACCAAACTGAAGCTGACCTTCAAGTAAATAACATGGCCAATTCCATATGGTAATTCCCACATTAAGTCACTCCGTCCACTACACAGTGGTTCTTTCAAGCAGGAACACCATGTTTGTTTTCATTGTTCGAACACGTAAGGAGAGAGCATGGCGTAGTTGACACCTATTACCGAAATGGGACATGGAGCACTTAACTTGGCGTTAATGTTCGAGCAGATGGCAGATGTAAGTGCGTAAAAAGTTTCGGGATAAACAACCGAGAGCTGGCCAATGGGCATCTTACAAAGTTGTGGCGCAGAGCAATTGCTATTCGGAGGGAACTCGTCCATTCTTTAGTCGAATGGAAATCTCAGTAGAGAGAGAGAGAGACTGCAAGTATCTTTTAGGGGGAGTAGAATAGAAGCAAATAAGATCCCTGAGATTGCTTTTCTCCCCATTGTTGGTCAACATTGAATCAAGTATTCACACTCAATAAAAATGGAAGATTCCCTATGAATGAAAAAAAAAGTCAAAGTATTTGGCTAAGACCCCCAGATTATTATCATTTTCTGAACTAATCAAGCAAATTGAGTTCCTTACAACATGCTTATCTTCAGCATAATTGAGGCCGCCAGAATAATTCGAGAATTCTCGGAAGCCATTGACCGTTTTTATACATAACTCAAAGCAATTTGTTTTTAGTTTGGCTCCAATTCTTGGAACGCAATGTTATAGAAAGGAATGGGGAATAGTCATTTTCCTTCCCAAAAGTAAAAAAATGAGACTGGAAGAAAGTCAATATGATCAAGGCAAGATGCCTGTTGAGATGAATTTTCAAAATTTAAGATTGCCAGTAAACGTGGAAAGTAAGGCCCAGCATATCCCAATGTAAGGTAAAAGTCAAGTTTGTGCTATGAAACAACCCTGGTTTCACAAAAGAAAAATTAACGTCACATTTTGAGGCTAACTAACATGTTCATAACATGCCGTTAGGAATATTCAATACAATTGAAAAAGTATATTGTTTAACCTAGGTTGCAACCTTCCATAATTGTTATTCAATTAATCAATTACTGATAGCTCACGTTTTCATGCCATGGAGCTTGAACAGATGAGCAAGGGCTTACTTGAGTTTCCCTTCAAAAGATATGGCATGAGAAGGCAAACAAGTTTAAGGTGTTGCCCTGCT
>NC_081451.1:17449386-17500647 GCF_007210705.1 Tigriopus californicus
GCAAACAAGTTTAAGGTGTTGCCCTGCTTGATTTTTCAACATCAGAACTTGAAAATCTTTTAGAGGGCGACGTTTTTTTAATATCCAGTTTTCTTTTGTGGCAATGCTTTTCAAGGTAAGATTTCAAGTGCAGATAATGAAAAGCCATGTTTGTTCACAAAAATCTATCTTCTCTTCAAAAGTGACTGGAACCGTACTTTCCAAATCCGTGTGAATAGAAAACCATGAAATCAAGTGTTTGGTGGTTTCCTTTGCGTTGATGAGAGTCAAGAATACACTCATGAAAAACGGTTTTCATAAACAAAGCGCCTGTTTCTGATCCCTCACGTCTTGGTCGAGGGATTCCTTAAAGCTTTCTTTGATCGCGCGCACTGAGAACGGGTTGGAGTAAACAAGAGCCACAATTATTTCAGCCTCCTTTAAATTGTAGTGAATTGCGACCTCTTTAACAAGATGGCTTGTTAGCGTGGGCTTCTGATCCAAGCTTTGAGCATATTTAAGCATATCTTTCAACACAATTTGAGAACAAAAAATATCTCTCTTTAAAGGGACTATACCGGCAAGAAAAAATGGCTGACCAAAATTACGATGAAATTATGTCGTTACCGTAGGAGGTACGAATTTGTTAAAGCCAGCGGACAATCTTACCATAAAGGAGAGAGTCTCGCTGGTTTTGATGCAAGGACTCGACGTATTCCCTTGCTTGAGTGGGCATGGACCTCGCATCCTCGATATTCACCATACTGGAGGCGTGGCTCAAGGACCTCTTGGCTTGCACATGAACAGGGCTGGGCATGGAAGTGGTCGAACTCACACTCAAGGAGCCAGCTGATCCGCTGGAGATTTTGTGCCTTTGAACAAGTTCATTGGCTGGTAAGTCCGTCCTAAATGCAACAAGCTCTTTTTCCGTAAAATCAAAAGCATATGGTTAGCCGTCAACACTCACCATATCTGTCCATTGGCTCGAATCTTGGTGTATTCTAAAGCGCAAGGCCCTACTAGAAGGCTGGAAAGAATAGGCCCATAATCCTGATCAGCAATCAACGAGTCCTTGGTGTAATATCTGAGGGCGAAGGCAGAAAAGACGAATAGAGTGAACGATCGTTATTGGGCAAATGGAACGAAAGGCTTTGGCTTTCAAGGGGTAATCCCTCAAAGTTGCACGGTAAACACAAGGTGAAGATCAATTTTCCTAAAAGCATCTGTGTAGTTCTCCCCTCGAGAATATTTCGCTCTCCATCTCCACAAACGACCCTTTTAGCCTTGTAGCTAGGAGAGCCCTAATCTCCGGACTTTTCCAAGGTCAAAAGAGATCTGTAAACTTAAAAGGGTGTGAAGCCTGCTGGGAGGACGTTTTGGTCTGAAGTATTTGGCAGACCCCTGGATGATACTTTCCTCGTAAAACTATATATAGAAATCATGCGATGTTTCTGGTCCAAATCCAAAATACTTTGGTTAGCAAAACAAGGCCAAGAACAGGCATGAAATTTACATCAAAAACAGATTTAATCTGCCATCTGTTGTCTTATTTGCATAAATAATCATCTAGTAAGTTAAGGCATGTCAGCAGTATGTTATCAAAAAAACAAGCAAGAGTATGTGTTAGTTCAGAAGCGAATCATCACTCGTCCAAGTTTATTTACCTTGTTGCTACTAGGGCTGAGGCGAGTCCGGGCTCGATTCCGTGGGCACTCGAGTCTTTTACTCAAACTTGCTAGATTCGCCATAATCGTTTATAACTTTTCATTTAAACGTTTTTTTAAAAGTTCTTTACCGCTTTTGTTTTGTTTTGTTTGTTACAAAGTCAGATGGCAGCTCGGAGAGAGCTCGGCCTGCCATCTGAATGATGGGTGTCCCAATTGAGGGATATTCCCGCTTCGTCGTCACAGCCAACATTAATTATCAACATCAAATACCCCAAAGAAGCTTGGACTTGGCAAGACTGGGATTGAACCAGGATTTACAAATTGGAGAGCGGATGCTCTACCAATACGGTACCCCAGCAAGCCTTGATCCTTGATCTTTATCAATAACAATTATAATACAAAACGTTGAATCTTCTTCGACTTTACTTTCAGGCACAACTGATTTTTATTCTTTGATAATCCTCCGTCCTTTTTTCGAATATGCACCCAATGGGTCTTATCTCAACTATCTACTTATATTTGACATATTTTGTAAAAAAAATCCGACACTTTCTTTGTTAATTAAGTATAAGTATAACCATTTTGAGGCAATAGTATTGAAGTCTCTTTGGTGTTAGGAACAGTAAACGTAAAGATTAATAATGATAATAATAAACTTTATTGCGACTCTTGGTCATGTCAGATTGTATAATGTTTAAAACTGTATAAATAAATATGATATACAAAAATTGATTGATAAAAGAATAAAATGGACAAAACCGATAAAATAGTTGACTAGAGAGTGATATCACAATGAGTTTAACTAGGATTGGTTTGGTGCACATGAAAAAAGTGAAGAGGGACATTAAAGCCATTCCCTTTGTGACGAGAATTGGTTGAGTCATGAATTGCTCATTCTGGCCAAAGGAACGGGCACTCTACTAATCCATTCCTTTTTTACTGACGAACAAGTAAAGCCTTGAGAAACGTAGGAGAGGAGAAACGGGGACGTTTCTTATCCCTATAAACTGCAATCGAAATGGAAGAGGCACGGTAGATTGCTATATAAAGTACTAGCCCCATGGAATGAACACAATTTATTTTCCGGACATCATGTGACCCGGGTCACTTCACAAACAGAAGACCTGGATAGAACTAGCCACAAACTATTGAAACACAGCATAATCAACAAAGAGGAATCGGCCCAATTGGCCTGGTATTTGGTTGAGGCTAACTCACAAAGCGCCCTCTGAAGTGCAAAACGTAAAACATGTTTCGTGTAGTGTAGAAAGCCTTGTGAGCGGAGGAAGTACCCTCTGCTTCGTTTAGATGCAGACAAACAAACATAGAAACGAGATAATACTCTTTAAGATACCAAACTTTATCAGAAATGATTAAATGAACGATTTATTACCCATATACTATGGTACAATGAATGTGGCACCAACTCTTTCCGAATTCTAAACAGTTATGAAATGTAAATAGGAATTAGATACGCAGTCGCATACTTTATGCTTGGAAGAGCGGCAATACTGTTGATTTCCATCAAAATAGTTTACAGAAAAGCATAGTTTCACAGGGTTTTGGTGACTTACCTGACAACTTCAGCTCTTCTAAAGTTATCATTATCTTTTTTAGCACAATTTAGTGGAAAAGATGATGTTGAAAAGTCGCTAGTATTCAGCAAGTATATAATACATAACTCTCTGCTTAGCCCTATTTAGATGTCAAAAGTATGTGTAATTATACCCCTACAGGATTTGAAAGGTCTCTCAGAATGGTGGGTTATGTATTTATGGTGTTTGAATAGATCAGCAATAAGTTGTTTGGCGAAAAATACCTGGTTAAAGTCAGGCAGGCATCTTAGACCGTTTTCTTGTATTTATCCGTTTGTTTGTCCGCAATAAGGACCCTTATTTGCAACGTCAGACAGTCCAAACAAAAAGGGAAGACGCACGATAGATTGCTAGATTAACTACTCGACACGTGCCAAGAAAGTGATTTCTTTTCCATAGATGATGTGACCCAGGTCACTAATTATGCATAAGATTTTGAAAGAATTTACCAAAAGCATCGCAAACGCATTATAATTCAATAAAGAGGAATCGGCTCAATTGGCCCTTCACTCGGTAGAGGCTGACTCACAAAGCGCCCTCTGAAGTGCAGAACCTAAACCATATTTCGTGCGGCGTAAGGGGAGCTATATATGAGAGGAGGTAGAGGAAAATGAAAAGGACTATTGGTTACATTGGTCCATTTGTTTTTGGTGCTTGACCCGAACTGACCCGAACGTTACGAAATCATGAATCAATCCATAATGGCCTAAATTTGAAATGTAACACATTGGGGCATCTGTAGCCTTGAGCACGTGCACTTCACGCAACGAGCTGTCTAAAGAACTCAAAGGAAAGCGCCACGTTTGACGTTTCCCTTCCCTTTTGCTCTTAGCTGCTTCCATCTTCATTTTCTATGTCACACTACACACTACACTGTTCACTGAAAGAGCGTGTCAAAGAAAGGATTGACATGAAGGTTGTTGATACGTACCTGTCGCTCTCCTGCACAAGATGGCAAATAATCCTCTGTAACCGTTTCTCAAATAATGCCACACGAATCCACATGTACCGCGTGACTGCAGCCAAGTTCGAGCCCGAGTTGGCCTTTTCCAAAGTCCCCGACCTAAAACGAGTCACAATGGTTTAGCTGAAATGATACATTATGGAGCTCTCAGAGACTTCTGAAAGACTGGACGGCTGACCAGATCAGTAAGAACCGTTTTGTTCCATTTAAGAGATAGAGATTTCATTGGAGAAGTAAACCCAGAAAGAAATCAATTTCCTTAATTAAGAGTCTCGAGATCGTCATCTAAACCAAACGTTCGAGAGAGTTTTAATTCAGAAATGTGCACTATTTGAACAAGTGTGCGGAGTTCACACCTGGGGTTTGTGAGTCATAGATGAAACTTCAAACTCGAGGTTTGGTACGTTTCAGATTTTGCGAACCAAATCATTGAGAGTACAACCAAATCTCGTTATAAAAAATTGGGTTATAGGAGCATTCCTGATATGAGCCTCATAATAAACTGTAATGCGATTAAACTTCCCTTTTCGAAAAAAGGGAACATAATAATATAATTGCAATATATGCAATTTCACATTGACTTCTATTACAACTTGAAATTACATCGGTTACAAGAACCAATTCAAGATGTAGAATCCGGATATAGAGAACCTGTTTGAGGAAAATGTATCGGATTTTTTCTAGAAATCTGTGCTTCTCTCCTCAAACAATCAAAGAAAAAATTGAAATGCTGAATTTTCTTTGCAGGTTTCATCAAGAAAATTACCTGAATAGTCAGACATTTAAATAAAACCATTTTTATGACAAATGAATACGTACTTTTTCAATTAATACGAAACGCACCGTAGGTTTGAGGATTGATTTGGCTTATTGCATTCATTGGAGCAATGATCAGTCACTTCCATTAATGCACAATAAAAGGAACAATTCGGGAATAATAACTTTTCTTCTTCAATTTTAGAGGTTCCTATATTCGGATTTCATTGTACCTCCTTAACAAAAAAGGCTGGATAACACTGTATATGATCTGCTTTTTAAATGTGAAACTGGCTGAACAAAGCCGAACATGGCCGAGGTTCAAAAATTCTTGAAATGTTTGCATAAGTTTTGTTTGTTGCCAATTAAAACCTGCAGCTGTTCTTTGAGCTAAATGCTAGTGGGTACTAAAACAAAATTTGAGAAGGGTTCCTCGAGAACTTCAAAAGAGGTCTTTTTACACAAGCAAATATATTGATGAAAAAGAAATCATCTATTTTCCTTTAGGTAATACGTACTAATGGGCAACATGTTTGGAATGAGCGTGCTCGTTTCACGCCAAAAATAATACCTTTTGCAGTGTTATTCAAACTTTCTTGCTAGGCGGCAAATACATATCGTATGATATTCCGTTGATTGAGCCCTTCACATTTTGGATCACATGATGAGAATTTCGTCAACTGCATTCATTACTGGATTAACTCGTTTTTTAGCTTGGATTACACGTAAGAATAACAAGTGGGTTTAACATGTATAGCATTAGTTTTCTGCAACATTCTGCGCCAGATGGTGAGGAAATAAAGCGCCGTATTTTTTTTAACTTATCCATTGTTTCTCATTTCGCTATCTCCTTTCTGTAGTCTTTTTTAATTATACTTCGCCGTCTTTTAAGATAGAAAATAGCAATAAATGAAAGAAGAAAGATGGTCTGGAGAAAACATAAAAATATATCAATGTGATTGAGTGACATGAATGCTAATGATTTATGACCACTTTTTGCCTTTTTGTCTAGAATAACAAAATATTCCAGGCTCACCAAAAAATGAATGATGGATAACGCATTCGTGAGCAACACCCACCTATGCTTCCAAATGCAAATGCTCTTCACTCGAACAGCTTTGCCAATGCTTCAACAAACGCAAAGTGAGATAAAATATCCCATGTCCCTATGGATAATCCTCCCTTGGCAAAACAGCACTCAGTAAAATGAGAGTCCACTATAATGAATTACTCTGGTATCATCAAGGGCAATTCTGGTTCGACCTTGACGTCTGGAAGAATTGAAGAATGTGTCATTGATCCGTTGATCGGACTCCATTCTTCTTGGTCAACTTTGAGTACAGAATGAATGGCCTTGCGAGACGTTGACGTAAAACCGTCTTAGTCATGCCACTTATCTCTTGGGAAGCATTCATATTTTGTGGAATACTCCCACTGATCCTCATGGATCTCATCTTTCCTCCTTGGAACAACTACCACCACCACCACCACCACCACCACTAGACGCACATTAACCTCAAACAGAGTGTTTATGAGACCTGGTTGGTCGGTGTCGTTGTCCTTGCTCAAGGTTATGGAAACGCGAGTAAGTTTTCCATGGAACAAGAGAACTACCGCTTCCTCAAGCTCACTTGAAACCATTGAAAGGAATGGTGTTCCTCATCAAGCTCGTCAGCAACTTTGTGAGCCCATCCTAGAGACATAGGTTCTTACCATCAACCATTTTGCTTTGAGAAGCGACCGAGTTCCCTTAATGTCGCTTGTGGCTTTGATATCGGTCATGAAGAGCTTTTTCAACTAAAGGTTATTCCGTTGAAAATTAGCTTCAGAGACTCATTTCAAGTCATCGCTTGTATAATGATGTTAATGGCACCGGTAATGGTAATGGAGAAAAATGAATATGGAAAATGATCAAAATAGAAATCGAGTCTCTTGTTGGTGAACTGTTTAATCTTAAATGGGTTTCTGTCCTTCAATCTAGTTTATGACAATGATTACACCTAAAACCAAAGAGGATTAGACATGATTATGGGCGAAACTAGGCCACTTTATGATGACAAGAAATCGCCCCCAAACTTGTTGCTGCTATTCCCTACGGTAGTGCTCAAAAACCAAGATTTACCAGAAAAAGGTGATATACTACTCCAATTTCAGAGGTGTCTTACTTTAGCTAAATGTATCTTAAAGTGGTGCTTTAGACCGTTTAAAGCGCTCCCATCATGTATCAGCTCCATATAATTCTACTGTAATGCATTTCTTAGGCTTTAATTTATGTTGACAACCTACAATTTTTTTGTTTACATCAAGACAACCTCTAAGAAGCAATAGTGAAAAGCGAAAATGGCCTATCATTGTCGGTGTCCTCCCCTTTGGTTTAGGGTCTCCCTGAATACTCTAAGGCCCTAGAGATTGTAAACGACGTCTAAATGATGATTTCAGACAAAAAAAAGCCTAGGAAGTAAACATTGGATACATCAAGCCAGGAAAAAGGGTTGATCAAGCCGTTTTTGTAGTCCGTCTTGATACACTTTTTTTCTGGCTTAATGGTTTACCCCATCAGTTAAGTTGAGAGTGGTGGCTGTTCTTACAAAAAGTGAGGTTACTAGATATTTCCGCTTCATGTTCTTATTTTACTTATTCAACCCCAAGATTGATCGTTCAAATACAAAAATACATGCATTTTTTTGGCCAAAGGATCTCTTGTTAACCACAATACATAAAAGTAGTTTTGAATTAGGTGGAGTGTCCCTGATTGTGAAGAGCATAAGGCGTCTCATTAAGAACAAAACACTTCTCATTGTACCCAGAGTGTGTCATTCGTTAATGTAGCTTTTCCTAGTGTTTAAAACCAAGCCTCATATTGCCTTGAGGCAATTGAGTGCAATAGAGGATGTTTAAAGATTCTCGGTCGATGCTGTAAAGTCATTAAGCTCCACAAGTTATCGTTACGTTTAGGTGATTGACAACTTGCACAAGTACAATCAGGGTAGAAGGTTGTACTTGTCAATGCACTAGAAGTGCACTTTGGTGCAGTACCCTTTGACAGTGAAACACCCAATGTCCAGTGTGAGTGAGTGAGTTAGTGAGTGAGTGAGTCCTTCAAACTACAAAGATGATCCAATTTGACAGGAGAATCAAGTGAAGGTCGGTCAAGGTCGGCGACAGAGGAGTCTTTTGTTTTCTGTACAAACACCTAACATTGAGGATCCACCCACGGGGTTACCCGTTCAAGTTGAAGACCAAGAATGAGAGATGATAACTGTGGAATAGGTGGTAATAGGCCGGGAGGGGCAAAAAGAGTTCAAAGTTGGGAATCAACATTGATGTGCCACTGAAGGTTACCTGGTCAGCTTGGATCCCGAGTCTCCAGTGGAATGGGCACGTCTGCCCGAGCCTTGCTCAATCTCGGTCACCTTTTTCATCACCTCCTCAGCGTCCTTGTTCTCCTTCACTAGCTTCTGCATCAAGGCCATGGTACTGCTGGTCTTGAACAGGCCCAAGGCCCGTCTCTTGAGGCCTAGAAAGGGAAAAAAGACCATAAAGTACTAATGAAATGTGAAGGTGAAAGAATGGCTTGATTTGGGAGTTTGGACAGTTCCAGGGAAAAAGTTAGACTTGAAAATAGTTGAGGCTTGATTTCATCGGCATGAAGAACGTGTGTTAGTATTTCATTATTTAACTGCATGGAACTCATCAATCGAACACGAGAATAGAACAAATTTTCCTATCAAGAATTATGGCAAAGGTGGTTTTAACAAACTTTAACACATATGCCGTGTGAGTGAAGTTTTTGAGAGGCTTGCTTCCATACAACCAAATGTAGACTTAATTACCGCTTCCTTACTAGCATCAGCTTGATTGAGTCATCAAGTGAAACGTCGAAATTTTGGGCAAGTGTCCTTTACACCTGTTTTATATTGTCTAGAGACACCCAAAGCGAGGAAAATGTTTTGCCCTGCATTAATCAGCGTTTGAAACACCAAACATCCATTGACAGAGAATTGTACCCAAGTGTTATGTCGTTTGAAAATGATCAATTTGAAGAAGGTACGAGTGAAGGTTAAAATGGCAATGGACTCAAGAAAGTAAAGATAATTGATATTATTAAACCGACATTTGTTGTAAATCAGTCCATATTGGTCTTGAGTTTTATTTTCCACCCAGAAAAGAGTCCTATTGGTCTTGGTAGTGGTTTCAAATGTCGAAAATTTATCAGGAGTGTCAAATATATCTCACAACAAATAGAGAACTGGTACAAATTTTAATCATAGTTCACTTTCATTGTGCTATCCAATATAATTATTTGGACATGGAATTGTCAACAGTAATATTTTTCGAGCATTCAATTCAATCAAACACTTTTCAATGGAAACTATTTGCCCGAAACACGTGCCCTACAGAGCCTGGGCCAAGTCCTTTTCAGACGCATTTGCTTATCAAAATTAGGATATTTTGAATGCGGATAACTCGAAACACGAACTGTCTAAGACCCTCGATCATGAACCCTATATTTCCAACAAAGTTTTTGAACACACTATTTCAGTGATGACAAATCTGGACACATTCAGGTCAGACTTAAAGGTCATTTTCATTTCCTGATAGTTATGTGACAAAACAAAGGGACCCTGGAAACCGAGTCCAGCAGGGTCTCCTGGAGACCCTTGCAACTTCTATAAGTACATAGTGCGAAGAGTAAGGCTTTTTTGGTGTACGATTAGTTGAGGTGCTCTTACCTCTAGCAATGGGGATTGCGCACAGGAGCAAACATTTCTTATCTAAAGAACCATTCATATTATTCCTCATAAGCACTTCATAAGATCACAAGAACCTTCTGAATTGGTGAACCTGGCCAAATTTGGGCCCAAAATCATGCTTAGGGTACTCAGGGGACGTGCTCAAAGTCAGAACTTGAACCGTTAAAGTAACGCCTTCCCGTTACAGGTACCGTTACTTTTGCAAAAGAAAAGATGGCCTAAAACTGCAAAAAAACGTTCTATACGAATTTTTAACGTTTAGGAAATCAGACGTGAAACAAATGATGAATATACAAAGATACAAGGATAAAGGGTGGTTGGGTTTAATCTTTTTTACTTTTACTCAACATTTTGACAAGTATTTTTCATGGTTCAGAAAAAATCAAAATAACATAAACCAAGTTTTCCACTGGTTTGACGCGAGAAAAATCAGGATCACATTTTATAGCTAACATCATTAGCAACTATTTATGTCATAAGTCACAAAAATGTAAATTGATAACATTAGTCGCAGCCTCCTGTGATTTTTCGTTTTATCCTATCCGTAGCAAATAAGTTATTATCGCGCCCACCCACTGATCATACAACGGCCAGATCTCGCATTGGACCGACCTCAGTGCAGAGTAAAATAGATTTTGTTTCAGCAGATCTGTACACCAACAAACAAAAGGGTGACTGCCTGATCAGTAACAACGACCTACAATCGCGGGTTTTCAACGAACGCAGTCATTGAAAAACTAACTCAGAATCCGGTCACGCTGGCCAATGAATAATGCTACTACACACCAAAATATATGTACGCGCTGATGAAGGCAAGTGTTCGCATTTTTCCCGGCGCTATGCGCGGTCTACAAGACATTAAATGGTCTGTGCCCCCACCCCCATAAACCATGCAGGTTTCTAGATCAAATTTGGTTCCTCCAGGTGTGTGTTCTCAACTATCCGTCAGGGTGAAGAGACCCGGGCTGAATTGCAAATAATTTTAGATTTGCTTCTTGGTTTGAAAAGCATTGGGATTCAAGTTGCATTTTCAGGAAAAAGCTTGAACTATTGACAAAAAAGGCAAGCAGGATCAACGTGAGATTTTGAGGACTACTACTTTATTGGGACAAACCAAGAACATTATGTAAAGGAGGGACAAAAGGTATCTTTTACAATACATCTTCAAAAGTATTGATAAATTTTTCCCTCAACCAATTTTAAGAGTCAATGATCATGCAAAATGGTGGCAGAAAAGGGCAAAAGAAATGCAAATCTTTTGACATACTGAAAACACCTTTTTGTTATACTTGCATACGTTTTCAACTTGTTTTTATGCCTGATAGTACCGTTAGCATGCTGGGTAGGGGACTTTGCATTAACATGCGAGATCCTAATCAAGAAATATCTTTCAAGTCTTATGGATTTTGAATTTTGCACCAACAATCATTCACGAACAAGATTGCCGAGAGGCTAATCTGTTTTTTAGTCAAGTTGATACTAATCGAAATTGAATGTGCGACGAATCGAAATATCATTCCGACCTGAATGACTAGTGGTGCTTTCATTTTGGCTACGATTCAAAGCTCATGGATAATACTGTTGTTGCAATAAAAATACCTCATATATGACAATATTGATGGAATCCCTCGGATTTAATTTAGTTTCATACTTGTTTGCTTTTAAGTTGCGCAAATTCTTAGTAAGGATCGTGACATAATGCAATTTCATCATTGACCAATGTTTTTCATTTCAGTCAAGTATTTCCAGCACCGGCGGTCATGTTGACCCACCTTCCACCCTTTTCTGCCACTTTCTGCCATGACATGGTAGAAAATGGCAGAAAATCCTTCACAGTCAATTTTTGCCATCATTGCAGCTAACTCAGTGAAAAGTTCATCCATCTATTTGACATCAACTCACCCAAAGAAAGACATGTATCCACCACAGCACAAAGCGAAGTCACCGTGGAGCTGTCTTCATGAATGGTCTTGAGCATGACACTCTCCTCCATGATGTGTTTGACCTCCTTCTTGAGGAGGGTCATGAGCTGGTCCTTTTGCTCGAAATTGGCACCAGGATTATCACTGGATGCACTGGACGTGGAAGACGACGTGGACGAGGTAGGCATTGTGACCAACTGTAAACAAGCCAAGGTATAATTAGGCCAAGCATGACAAAACAAATTTAAATAAGCTTGTGCATGTTGTTGACTTGAAAATAAGCCCTGATTAAAGCTGCGCATCGGATCAAACTAGGGCACTCTCCGATATTTTTGCCCTTGATCTACTGTTTACGCATAATGAGCAGCGTGACTCTAATGTGGTTTTGAACAAGTGCATTGCTTCCATTGAGGGTTGCTCTATTTTTTTTAAAGAGATGTAGTCATGTGCCTATCTTTTTGATATATGTCATGACAATTCGTGTCAGGGCCATGCTTGAAGTGGATTAATGGTAAAATACAGCAGGCGTCAATGCCGGCCTTTTTAGTCATCACTGTCTGAAGGGGGTTGGAAAATTAGGATTGAAACAGTTTAGACACGGTCAAGAGAATCTGCAATAACAATCCAATTGATCGAACTGCCTACCGAGTATGAACATCAAATCATTTTTGGATGAAGGAAAGCAAAATCTTAACAATCATTCCTAAAAAGCGTATGTTTTACTCTTCATTCAAATGGGAAGAATGTCCTTCACTTAATCAGAAAATATCTCCTGAAGACTTGTTATGCTGTAGCAACGACTTTTAGACTATCAATTTCAAACCTGATTCTCTTTTTCACAGGAATCCAACGAAGAACCCTTTGCCAATGACACAATCAGTGAAGTGAATTGGGATCTGGAGCTCGATCACTAATTCCTTGCAAACCTTAGGGAGGTTGGATCTCAAGGGTCGTTCACATTATCTCCTTCATTTTCTGCCCTGTCAGCTAAAAGGCAATCCTATTGGAACACCAGTTCTTACTCTTGGAAAATGCAGTAATTGCCTCAACGAACAAAGCCTTTTCCGAAAGTAATCGAGGCCTTTGTGACCCTCGAAAAAGAAAGGTCACTTTGATGCAAAGTGGGGATTGGCAAAACCAATATGGCGCATCAGAAAAAAAAAGTTGGAAGGGGACTTTGATCTTTGGTAGAATAAGGATCGTTTGTTTTACGATTCGATATTAGTTTGTGGAATGATCTGATCCAATCAGGAACATTACATGACAATCTAATTTTTGGAACTGGATCTTATGAAAGTGGCCTCTTTTTGTCATGATTTTACTACCATATGGAAAAGGGTACAATTTCGAATATACTAAGATTGAAACCACAAATTAAGTCGTTTTTGCTCAGAACGACAAGCATAGACATCGTATTTGATGCTTCGATTAAAAATCAAATTCTGTCTGAACTCAAGTAAACAAATTGTGTCCAAAGTAAAGGACTTAAGCTCACTAAAGTCAATTGTTCTGATTATGACACTGTTTGAGTTGGGGTTTAAAACTCCGAGTGAATTGATGAATAATGGATGTATCCTAATCCATGTTTGATTGGCAGTGATAAAAATTGCCATTACTCAACATCTCTTTTGATTGGGCTTGGTAATAAATGCCAAAAATTATCTTGTCAAGATCTGACGTTGTCAATCCCAAGGAATTCTTATTAGGACGTCATTTTTACGTAATGGGCGTACAATTTCGTTGATTTCAGAGCATACATTTGTTTCATACAAATTAAACGATTGTGGCGCCATCTGAGTAGGGTTCGATGTTTTTTTAGACCCCGTTGTGTACATGACTGAATAAATGTCCTTTGATTTGATGTTAGCGGTATTCTGATTCGTATATTTTCTTTCGTTAATGTTCAAGGCTTATCTTTGGAAGCAAATTCCTAAGGCACTAGGATTAGGGATGAAAGGTTGGCCAACATATTCAGCTGCCCGTGGCTTTTCATGATATGATCATGAAAAGAGAAGCATGCCTTGGGATTCTCTTTTATAGTACCATTCTCGAACCTTCTGTCTTCATCCGCATTGACCTCGTTTGTATTAAAGCAAAAGCTGGTTTGGAGACCTGAATTAGATTCTCATTTTGGTGTTCTATTTTTTTGGTTACGGAAGCCGCAAAATAACAATGTTTAAGAGAGAATACAACTCCAAGTTTGTACTTTTTGAAGCCAGATTAGGTCTATGGTTGAAGAAATTACTAGCATTTGTGGGTTAACTTCAAGATCGTTCCAGATCAAGATCCTCTTTTCCTCCGTTTATTGCTTTTCAAAAGCAACCAAGTTTGTTCTTGGAGGAGCAACCTGTTGCTTTTCCAGCTACTTGGTCTACTTCGTACCCATGAAATCGAAGCATGCGAATAAAGTTCAGTTCCTCACTTACCCAATCAATGCCTTGGTCGAGAAATATGCAGAGAAAACGTTGTCTGTCTTCAAATGCCCATGGATGTTGTATTTACCCGAGCCATTTTGGCTCCACACCAGCACAAGTTGTTCCTCGAGCCCCTTGGCAACACTGAAGGTCTCTTTGGCACATGATCCAGGCCAACTGGCACACGAATAATTACAGCGATGACTCCGTATTATGTGGTTTATTTGGGAACAAGATCGGTGAGACGTGGTCCATGAGGCCCTGAAAACTGTTGAAGAGAGGATACAGATCTCCTCTGTCAATGACAAACGCACACAGATGCAAGGAGTCAGAGGGACTGTCGAAGACTCGCTTATAGGGAACGAAACGAAGAGAGGGGCGAAGCATATGTTGGTCCAAAAGCAGAGAGAGAGAGAGAGGAAAGAGTGTAGGGCTTTTCAGGGTTGCTGGCCCTCAATTGACACATGACGAAAAGGAACAGAGTGGAACGAACCAGTGGTACTTTTGGGAGCAAGTTCTTGTTACAGCAAACCCGGTACAGGGCAGAAACCACAAATGGAATATTGTTCTGAATAATCTTGAGCGTTTAATCCAAGCAATTTAAATTTGATAATTGTCTTTAAATATTTAGTACCTAATGGGCATCTTCTAACTTCAACCCTTTAGAATTTATTAAGACTCCTAGCTGTTGTACTTTGTGCATGATATGTAGCACATGCAATGATTGAATTCAAAACTAAATAATCAGTCATGAAATTGACATCAAACTAGATTCAAGATTGCGATGTCACGAATCAATCGGCAAGGTTCGGGTGGGTGCATATGAAAAATAAAAAAAAAACGTTTTTTTTTAAATGAAGTGTGCTTCTGAATCTGTAGTGTAAATCGTTGAGTTTTAATATTATTTAAGGGTACTTATATAAAAAATCAATTCTAGCACATTGCAGAAAGGCTGACAACATTAATGTAAATGCTGAAAAAAAACCTGCCGTCCATTTTTGTTTTGTCCTCAAAAAGCCAAGTGCCCTCTCCCTTTTTAAAAAAGATTCTTCGGGTATTCTAATGTTTTGATTTCATTTAGATATTTAGTACATTCTCCATGCATTTCCAATTTTTCAATCCTTGCAAGAGTTTGAACAGGGATCTGAAAAAGTTTTTCAAGGTCCATAGCAGTTCTTACCTTGGCACCAACTATTTTTAAAGCTATTGCCATCCACCATTCAAAAACTGTTACCGGTTTTAATTTGACAATAAAATTTGAATGATTCATGATTTTGGATTGACTGCAAAGACTCATAACAAGAGATAGCAACACTTCTTGGTAAATACTATCAGACAAATGACCAATGTGGCATGGATCTAGACTTTATTCGAGTTTGCGCCTTGAAGCCCTGTGAATAAAGTTCAAAACGTTTTTCTACTAAAGACCTGAGCCGTTTTAAGCAACACTCAACACGCCAAGATTGAGTCATTTTGATTGTTGGAAGTAAAACCAAAAATAAATGCAAATGCATTGTGAAACGAGCAAAAAGTAATAAAGTGAAAGTTGATGTGTATCTTTTCTTTGCGTGATAATGGGAACCCTGTTGCAAGGCCCTTGGCCTTTTCCTCTTCTGCTCTAAAAAAGGCTCGTGAGCGGCTTCAATAAGGACACGAGACGTTTTCTCTCCCCTCTCCATTCATGGATTTCTTCGTCAAGGCTAGATAGTCTACATGAAATACGCCGCCACCAATTGAGCCAAACACTGGTGGAATGATCGTTAATAAAAAGGTCTGATATCCAAGAGTTTGTTGAAAGTGTAAGGTTGCGCGATGAATACTGCTCCGAAGCCGACAATTGCGAAATTAAATGCCTACAACATGGGACAAACGTCTCACTCATCTTGAAGTTGAACAGTTTCTGCTCCAAAAGGGGCATTCCACGTCGTGTGTTACACACCGCTACGGCATTTACGTCTCAGAATCTCATGAAATCTCACACATTCAATGGTTAATAAGTTCAAATCTAAAATTTTTACCCCATGGGTTCAAGTAGAACAAGACCTATTCTAAGGTCATCTCAAGTTTTGGCCGAACCGCTTGACCATCGCTGTTTCAACAGCATCAACTTTGGCTACAGTTATCCAATTGGAATGAATTTGGTATCAAAGTATTCCTGGGACAAGGCCCTTTCAATTGAATGGTGATAAACAAGTGCCCAATTAAACTAGGTCACATAATTGATATTAAATATAAGTAATGACCATTTGTTGACCACCTGCATTGCAAGCGCTATTGTCGGTTGGTAAAAGATGATATTCTTTCTTTTTACATGAAAAATGATGGTCACTATCTGACGGCTCGAGTAAAGGTGGCTTTACACGAGGAAGAAAAACGACTGAGATTGAATCCGGTTTGAAGATTGAAGTTGTAGCAGTGCTGGGGAGAATTCGGCAAAAGAATTAAGTCCAACAGAGAATTCGAGTCTTTCATTGTACTCAACTAAAAAAAAGACTCATTCACCAAAAACTCACCCCAGAACTAGCCCTACTTCAACCCTCAAACCGAATTCAATCTCAGTTTTCCACCCTAGTGTAAAGCCACCCTAAAACTACCGGTAACCAGGCTGGGCAATTTTGGTTTCAGTGTCTAAAAGTGGACAAAAGTGAACAAAAATGCGCACAGGAGTTCAACAGTAAATACTAGAGGGTATACTAGTAAATACAATGGCCCCAAAGGTGGGAAGAAAAGCAATCACTCTCAAACCCTAATTCTTAAAAAAAAATGCCTAGTTACGAAAGTAAACAAAAACAAAAGCAACAGGAAGTGCCACAACCTTAAACCTTACAAGGGAACTCAGCTTAAATAATTCACGTCACACTAAGCTGAGTTCCCTTGTANCAGCTTAAATAATTCACGTCACACTAAGCTGAGTTCCCTTGTAAAGTTTAAGGTTGTGGCACTTCCTGTTGCTTTTGTTTTCGTTTAACTAAATAAGGTATTAATAAAGTTAAAAAGGCCAAAATTCCTTGTCTAGACCTCAGTACCTTATATGCTTTCAGGAAAATAATTTAATGAAACTTCAAACCTTATGCAAATGCGTAGGTACATGGTCGAGTTCACCCTGAGGATATGACTTTTCTTATATTTGGCACTGATATTTAATTTCAGGTTGCTAAAATTGAAAACGGAATTACAGTAAAAACTACGAACTATCATTTGAGATTTACAAACTCCTTATTAAGGATGTCCATTTTAGTTCACCGTTATCAAATCTGAACTTGAATATTTGCTTACTACTTGTCCCAGATACTTCAGCTAAACTATGATATTGCAATTGGGTATTGTTTGGACTTGATTCAATTGGAATGTTGATTAAATTCCATCATATTACCTTAACCTTTTAATGATTAAACCACACCGCAATCAATAACTTTCAATAACTGTCATAATCATAAAACTATGATAATTTTAACTTAACTATAATATGTTTCAGTACTTGGACCATATTTTGACCAAATCCTCACGCGTACAGTTTAACGATGTACCTTAATCTTCACACATTTGTTGTGAGTTCAAATTTGTGTTGTGTTTAGGGATTATAGAACGTGGACAGACGTCGAGATCACGTTCTAATGTTTGAAGACAGGGGGTGCTAGGGAGGAGATGTCCCAACAAAGGCCAAAGATGCATGGCGTGTACCACTGAAGTTACAAGTCGAACGAACCGTCGTCCAAAGGTGCTTAGTCATGTCTTGTTTTCCTTTTCTGATGTACAGCAGCCTAATCTCCAAGACCAGTTGAACCTGATATTGATGGAAAGCTTCATATACACATTGATAACTTGAAGTAATTTGCTAACAATTTCTTCACGTTGACCAGATTGAGGGGAGGACCCTTTGATTTTGGAAGTTTCAGGAAAGTAATTTTCAGATTATCTACCTTTTAGGGCCTGTCTAAGGTCCAGAGGTATTAATTTTACAATCTAGCTTCTTGTACCTCAAACTTTAGATCTGTATATAAACAATGCCCGCGTTCGTGGTTTTCACGAGCTTGTCTTTGGGGCACCCTGGTTTCTAGGTTCTCTCCTCCCCACACGACCTCTGACGGCCAAAAAAACTCTCGACTTATGCCATTGCGTGAGTATGAATGTACAACATTGCATATTTTCCGACGTAGAGTCCCAAGACTTGGTGCTTGAGCTCCATTCGAACAGGATAAAGATTTTTACCCCAACTCCTCAAATTTGAGAGAGTTTATCTGAAAGATCTCCTCGATTAGTCTTTGACGACAAAGTCAACGATTCTGAAATGCCTTCTCCACTCTAGTTCATGACTGGCCTGAGGCCGCAACACCCGCAGAGGACCAAGAGAACCTACCAAGTGGCCTTGACACAAGGCCCTGTTCCTCGTTCTCCCTCTCCTTGCCTCCTCCTGAACTCTCAGTCCACCATGTAGGTGATGTCAATCCTACTCACGTTAGTGCTAGAACACTCTCAAATATGCATGTACAGATTTTTGTCCTCCCAACAATTTTGAAAGTAACAAAGTTGCATTCAAAAGAGGCAAGTGCCTTGAAACTGAAATTGAGAAAAATCATGTCATTCCAGTTTCAGGAAGTGCTCACATTTGTAGCTAGGGAGAAGAAAGGACTAAATTGATCATGAGTGTCTTGAAATCTAATGATTTCCATATGAAGGAAAAGAGAAGTTAAATGGGAGCGTTTTGAAATCCACTTGCAACTCTAATCAGCACCCCCTTTGCCCTCAATCCCATTTTGTGTCCTAAATTGGATCAGAAGAGGGTTCACAAATGCAAAAATCAATTTTTCCATCCAAGCAAACCTACCAAGCCCAACCCTTCTCCTACTACTAAAGTTTGCGTTGCACCTCACCATTGTCCAACTCATTAATCTTGATGAAAGTGTCCAAGCCTTGTATATTTGTCAATGATTAAAAAACATGCCTTCACTTCAACCATTGATTCCCAACCATTATCCTGATTAAAAGAGTTGCCTTCATTTCAATCATTGAATCCCAACTATTATGAGAATTTGTTTCAAAAGTATGGCTCCAAAAGGTGGTAAGTTATTCATGTAGAATATCAAGGTAACTTGAAAGGAACATTACAAAATCATGCTTCATGATTGTGGGCTTTATCTCTGTCTTTTGCTGAACATTACGTATTCAATTTCACCCAACAAATCAATCCATAACACACGTCCGAAAAAGATTTATGAGCTTAAATTCATCTTATTTTGGACCCCCCTCGAATATGACGACAAAGTCCAAAATTAGGACGGCAAACTTGATTTTTCACTCCTTTTCCTTCACTACACAAGTGCAAACAAAGACAAATAGACTATACTCTGCTAGATTACTAACAAATTCTAAACTAATTGCTTCAGTACAGTTCCCAGTAAAATCTGTGAGACACTTCAACGCTATGTCACAAGTTTATTGTCCATATTTGTATTGTCAAGCTATTTTCTTGACGCTTTTGATGATGTTGAGGACTTCCTAAAGAGGCAATTTTTTCCTTCAATAGAGTGATGCATTCCCTGAGCACCTTGAAGTTGACCTTGATTATGGCACGGGGCCATCGGAGATCTCACAGTCCTCAAGGAGCTCCAATGAAACTTCAATGGCCCTAATAATGTCAGGGATGCTCTGGATGAAGTCCCTCCCTTAAGTAGGGACTCAAGGGAGTGTTGGCCGAGATCAGAGTTAGAGTTTCGACAATATCTCGTGAGAAGATTGTATTCCTGGCAAGGATAAGAAATCATATAAGAAAATGGCAGAAATTTTTAACGGGGGGTTGTGGGGAGATGATTGTGAGGAGCTTCTGTTGGACATCCATGTCATCAGCGAGTAGTTTCAAATTATTCTTGTGCCTTGTGGAGTCCACATGCTACTCTAGTTCCCGGCTTAGCTTTTGAAAATTGTTTGGTGCATATTCCTTCTGTGTTCAACTATTTTTGCCTTTAGGTTTGTCACACCCACACCTTGTACATGTTCAACCAACATCCCTTGCATATATCCTGTGTTGTTCAGCAAGTACAATTGGAACAACCCTACCCAATATTGATGGACAATGAAATTTTGGACAAAGGAATCCAGCCAAAATTTTGATTTATATGAAGAGTAAAAATGAACCCCGTCATACCATAACCAATAATAAGTTAAAACATTTAATTCCAAAATTTTTAGATGAACATGACAGTGGTATTCTAAGGTCACCGTGTGATCATAATTCATTCCATGGTATGCATTTGTTTGCATAGTTGCATAGCGACGATATAAAAACATGGACCACTTGCTATGTTCGTGGGCCATCTTCCCTTGTCTCTACCTTCTTTGGAAGGCCTTCAGAGAGTAGGAACACCTCTTGAAAAATGCGCATATAAATGGAAGCAATAGTTTTTTTTTGACATGAGTAATCTCGTGATGCGATCAGATACCAAGTAAGTTCAAACCCAAAGTCATTTGCTAAATTGTTGGTAAGCTGGTATAATTTCTCATTGAGTTCCAAATTATTTGAGATCCATTCTTGAGGTTGGCCTGACTCAGGTTATGAGTTCCGACAAAGTACCACCCCTTTCTGATGGGTGGATGGTAATCCAGTCTAATCATTGAGTTCATTCCCGAAAGCTTCACATGAGCTTGTTTGGCGAGAATACCTAAAAGAGAAAATAGATGAAAAAAGTACGAATTGTTGAAGAAAATGTATAAATTTTAGTCAAAACATGTCTAAGAAGAGTTGAAGTTTGTTTAAATTGGTCTGGTGTGTTAAGAACCTGTTTGTTTTGGGCATAAGAATCTTTCAATTCTATTGACTCTTTTAAGAAGCAGCTGTCTGATGATGTCAGCACAAATTTTGGGACTACATTGGGGTACTTTTCAAAGCAATAGAGGTAATGAAAATTCGAGATACAAACCACAAGTTTAGGTTTCAAATAGCCTTTTGTAAAGTAAGAAATTTTAACGTAGGAAAGTTTGTTCCAAATGAAGCTATTTTTCAGATAAAGAAGTATTTTTTAGGTATGTTAATGTGTAAAACTATGACAGCTTAATGAAATGCAATGCTACACGATCCATTCATTTAATGAATAAATGAATTGGAACTCTAAATTAATCTCTTGACCAAGGCCTATTAAGCCTCAAAAGTATATGTGACCTCTCAAAATTTGATGATGACGTCATCTCCCTTTCCTGTTTCAGTGTCCCAGTTTCTTTTATCTTGAAATGGGGAATTAATGATATGTTTTGCATCAGACTGTTCATGAAGGACACAGATGTCTGTCTGTTACTAAAATTTATGTCATGGAGATCTTGCTTTTGCCGGCGAGGAATGATGCCCGTTCGTCAGTTTTGTGGATTTTCTTTGGTCTTTTCTTTTTGTGCACGAAAAACCAAACCAAAAAAAACATGTATTTTCTATCTTATGATAACCAATTTTCATGCATTGAATTTTAACTCTCAAAAACACAAAAGAAATTAACCTCCATTGTTAGAAAAACTGTTGGAAAGTAGGTTGCTGGGATATCGTCATTAGTTAAGCGAAAACATATTTGGCTTCTAATCTTTTTGAGTCACGATTTTACCTTGACAAACTTGTTATCACAAGTAAAAACTGTGTTTCATTTCAATGGCTGGCACTCTCTTTGTATGTAGTTGTTTCAAGGTTGGTTTCGAAGGAATCGACATAGTCAACATCTTAAACCCACTTGCCTTTCAATTCCTCCTTAAAAAAGGTTGACCATATTAACTTTATCAAGCCTTGTTTATGTGAACTTAATTCAAAGAAAGCAACTACCATTGAATAAACACCTATTCCCTTTATTGGTGTAAAATAGTGCGCGAGAAATGTCACCTTAACCAAAACACAACGTGCTCATAATTCAAACATGTTACCACAAAGAATGGCCCAAAATAATTGGAAAGTAATTTACTTATCAGAATTGTCTAATCTAGTCACTCAAATATTTAAGCTGACCCACTAGATTTGACATCCTTACCTGTGAAATAGATATCCTCCCAAACAAAAGGTGGCTTTGGATCTTGTCGTTGCACTTCAAGAAGTCGACGAATAGTTCTGGCCGACAGTAAATAGGTTGTTCCTTGGCAATACGAGGGGTAGTTAGGTTCCGAAAATTCTAATTCTGTCGTGTACCTGGAAGGAAGCAATTGAACAAATAATACCTAAATCGTCTCTAATATTCAAGGGCTCTAAGTTTCAAAGACACAAATAGTAGGAGAATCAGGACATTAGTCGTTCCTCAATAAAAGGAACGAATTACAGTTAGTTACATTAGTCAAAAATAGTATTCGTTAAACAACCATTACTTGGAAAAAATGTGATGGCGTTACTCGTTACCATTACTTTCACTAAAGTTTTAGACGACCAATATTTTATGGTTGACCCCATCCAGACCATTCTTCTCAAAAGAAATTGCTGGCAGATTTTCGAAAAAAAACGAAAAAAGAATTTTTAGAAATATTTTTTTTTGAAAAAAGAAGTCTGATGTAAACGTAGAAGAGAAGGGGACCAATCATGCTTCCTTGAGGAATTCCATGAGACTCGTCAGACCAATCTGAGGAGACCCCATCCACATTAACTCATTGAGTACGCTCTAGCCTCAACAACCAGTTATTGATCCACCTTCAAGTCATCGATCGCTCCCATGCCCATCTGCGCAAAGGTACTAAGCAACACTTCCTGCTTGACTTGTCAAAAGCTTTGGAAAGATCTAAATAAATAGCATGGACTTCCATCCCATCCTGAAGTGTTGCATTCCATTCCCAGGAGCGGTTAGCAAGTCCGCAAAAAACACTAAAACCTCGATTTCTCCATAAAAAAAATTTAAACTCGCCATTAGAAAAGTGGGCGCTCCCTCCCTAAAACGATAATCGATGTTCGCCCTCTTGGAATAAATTATTGCATAGATGTGGATAGTGCGACAATGTTAAGGAACCTAAGATTCATCAGGCCCATTCCAAATGTCGAGTGTGAGGTGAAAAGGAGTAATGACAAGAACGAGCTACAGGAACAAGCTTAGGGCCCATTCATTTAGATAACGAAAGACGTACCATTTTCCGAAGATCGTTCCGACAACCTCTGAGTAAATGTATTTTAAGGTTTATAGTCGTTGTAAGCTCTTCAAAGTGAGGCCCTATATCTTATCTACCTTTTAATTTGAATTGCTAGGAATTCAGATGTCATCCATTGCAGTTATGATAACTCAGGATGAACAATTGCCATTGCATAACTGTAAATTCAAATGCAATTGCATCCCAGGTCGGTCTACCCTTTTTAACCTAACGCCCCAGAGGCTAACTTGTACTTGCAATTTCAGAAACCCTACCCATGACCATAACCGCTTCAACGGGGGAAAATATAAGATAAGAAGTCAATTCTTCCACAAGGGGTCAAAGGGAAAAAAATCAGTTTTACCACGAACATGTCGTAATTACTTTTCTCTAGTTTTCCTTACAAAAGTGCAGCTTGGCAAATTTCTGACCACGAGGTGGCGGAAGGTGTCATTTCATTGAAATTGGCCGTGGTACTAGAACATTTTTCGTGAGTTATTAGAGAATACGTAAGCTTTTGGATCGTTTTCGATGGTTAGATACAAGTCTTGAGATGGATTCCTTGAATCGTGTGTAACTCATTTGATTCACAAATCAATGCACGAGTTAGGGCATTGCAAGGGATAGATAGATAAGGGACCAGTGATGGGCATCAATGATTTAAGAAGAAACTGTGTCAATTGTTAAATCATTACTTCAAAATTAATATTCCTAATCCTTTCTTCATTACTTTTGACCAATGAATTCATGTATACGAACTAAAGCATCGTCATGAGAGAACCACACCCTGATCCCAAAGAGGGACTCTATGCTCCAACAGGTTGCGACAGACTTGGAACACGCACTTTAAGCTCCTCCTTTTCCCTGTTCCAGTTGTGTACAAAAAGCTATGTTTTTCTGGAATAAAAGGCAGTCTACGACTTACCAACTAGACCGACACTTGTTTCATTTTTCTAGGTGATACTAAGACTCGTATCTTGATCTCGTTAGGCTTGATTCGAGCGTTACATACTCTCCCACTTGAACACGCAACAGAAATTCATGAAATTAAAACTGGATAAATATGAGGTTTTGACACTTCTATGTATGAAATATGAATTAATATTTTGCTCTTTTGAGAGGCAAACGGATAATATTTGGAGACATTTTGCCAAAATAAGAAAGTAATATTTCGCCCAAGAGGATCAAATATTTTCTCGACCCATGCCGATTATTGCCGACAAGGTAAATGACCAGGGCATTTTATAACGATACATGAATTAACCGTGTTTCAATCAACGCGAAAAAGTTCGTCAACTAGTACTTCAATTAGAGCACAAACTAGTCGCAATTCAAAGAACCAGCCTCTAATCACAAGGCCAGAAAAGGTTATGAGGTGTGACATCAATATTTCTGCTAGTTATTGCCGTTTTCTGATGACGTGTGCGCACAGGCTTTTTGCATTCAACTTGCATCAAGTTAGCTATTGAGATGATACGCTCAGCCTCATCCTAGTTCATAGGGAACTTGGCCAACGTTTTGTCGGCATAGACCCTTATGAAAAAACACTCAACCCCGCAAATGGCAATCAATCGCCCAAAACGTATCTCAACGTTACCATTTGTCATCCAAGTCTCTACGGACGGTGCCATTCTTAATGATCAAGCCATGAATCGACGTATCCCGGCGCTTCCTCCTTTGCAGGAACTTGTGAAAACTGTAGGGATTGATCATAACATCATCGTCAGCCTTCAGGATCCATTTGATATGTGAACAATTCCGCAGCGTCCACTCCATGAAATGAAGCCCCTTCAGAGAAAGATTCCGGTAAGAGTCAAGGAAATCTACATTAAAAAAAAGTCAGATTGCATTTACTCTACGCTTTCATTTAATTAAATCTCTTTGTACATGTGTAGAAGTATACAAAAGACCCACAAAATGGCTACCAAGGCTACCTCTCAAGATATCAACGAGTTACTAGAACAAAAAGGATTACCCAACAAAGTAGAGCCAATGGCGCAATTTGACACCCCAACCCAAAACTTATTTGATAAACATTTTCCGAAAAAAACTATTGCCATGGGCATGATCGTGACTCTCTACAATGTAAAATGCAAAATGAGCTTATTTCATGACTTTGTGCTCACAGTGTTTACAATTTGTAAGCAAAAAATGTTTTGAGTCAAAGTTATCCCTTAAAACCCGTTATTGCAAAAGAAAACTGAGTATTCCAATGCTTGGATTTTCAAGATATCGAAATGCTCAAAACATCTAGTTTTCCTTATTTTGCCGTCCTGCTTAAGGAAAAGCTTAGATCAGCCCATTCCCATTTTGAGGTCAATTTTACATCTAATCAAAGTCTACATTGTGCTAATAGGATCAAGCAAAAATTCTCATTTGTTCACCAGAGGTTGTGAAAGGAATTGTAATCCCACTACATTTTAATATTGTGTAATTGCAACGACCCAGAATCTATTAGAAATACTCGTTACTTGTTCCTCTTTCAGCCTCCAGGACGGCCTTTAATTTTTTGCTTATATGTATATAGTGACAGCTGAGGAAAATTAAGTTTCAGCCCCTTGGCTCAGCAGAAATTGCCATTTTTTCCATCTAGCATATTATCAACAATGAAAGTCATGATTGACAATTGTGCTTGCTCATAACTACTCTGAGGGTGTTCTTGGCTTTTAATCTAAAATTCCATTTCCTACTTTATTGTTCTCCTCAATCTTCTCAATCAATTCTTCTCAATCAAATTTCGTTGGACTGAAGACCTGATTCAGTGCAGTTTTGAGGCAACTTTGACTTGAGCTTGATGCATCAAATTTCCAAGGTTTCCACATTTCCGCGACTCAAGGTTAAGGCTTGTAACAAGGAAACTTTATTGCTTTGACAATGTCTAATGCGCTTTTTCCATCATTACTTTTGCGACATTGTTGCAAATCTTCAACAATCATTACCTCATCCAGAATCATAATCTTTGACTCCTCACTCGTTATGATCCAATTCATTTGAACAATTTTGCCAACATTAAATGCTAATGCTCATTATAGATAAATATTGACACAAAAACTTCAAATGTTACACGTAAGGGCTGCAAGAAGCAAAAAACACAATTTGTTTAAAGAAGTCTGGTCTTGATGAAGCAAAAGCCATAAAACGCCGGTCATCTAAATTTTAGGAGTAGTAACGAGTAACGCCGTTACATTTTTTGTCGAGTAACGGTTGTGAAACGAATTACTATTTTTGACCAAAGTAATTGCATCTGTAATTCATTCCTCTCTAAGAGGAGCGAACAAAAGTGAAATAGTTTTTGACTGCAGATTTTATTATTTGAAGTCAATCGTCCAAAACTCAGTTTTTGATATCTATATTTTGGCGGTAGCCTTTGATTCCAAACTTTGAAACCAATCCTAACGCCAAGAAAATTCTAATTCCAACCAAAGCACCATTTTTAGACCAAATATGAAAAAAGGTCAAAATAGTAGTGAAAAGGTGCAAATAGTGGTGAAGGATGCAAATGTGTAAAAAAGTGATCTGTAATGGCCAATTGTTTTTTGACACAATTTGCAAGTCCCTACCAGGGATGAGAAATCATTAAAAGCCATTTTTGACCAGGTGGCAGAAAATGGTGGCAGAAAGTGGCAGAAATTCCTTCAAAGTCAAATTTTGCCAACGAGGATATAACTTGGATGGGAAATTATTAAAAGCCATTTTTGACCACCTGGCAGAAAATGGTGGCAGAAAGTGGCAGAAATTCCTTCAAAGTCAAATTTTGCCAACGAGGATATAACTTGGATGGGAAATTATTAAAAGCCATTTTTGACCACCTGGCAGAAAATGGTGGCAGAAAGTGGCAGAAATTCCTTCAAAGTCAAATTTTGCCAACGCTGGTCCCTACTCATGACATGGCATGACATGAACTCACCTCCTTGAACGATGTCCCCAAAGAGTTCGCTCTCGTTCTGGATGATTTCTTCTGCAGTGTCATTGGCACCTTTGCCCAAGAAAAATATTATATTCATGGATTTGCTTTCCTTCATAGCCCGCCCCCACGTCTCTCGAATGACTTCTCTATTTAGGACATTCATTGGAGCCGAGGTGACCACAGTCAATAGCGTCATCCCACTTTTATCACAGGGTTCTTTTTGGAGGTCAATGGGGTAATGGTAAGACTCATTGATTGGAAGGGGTTCGTCATAAGTGAGGAATTGAACGAACTGAATCATCGTCTGACAAATGGAAAGGGTGTCCTTTATGCAAAGATCGCCTCAAATAAAAGACAAGTTTCTTACCTGAGACAGTAACACGACAAGAATGACGATTCCGGCGACGTTGCAGCACTTGATGATTCTTTTACTTTTGAATCTTCCTCTTCCCATGATTGTTTCCACTCCAGTGATTATGATATTTGTCGGATCAAAGCTGAAATCTCATTTGTCTAATCTCCCGTCTCAAAAGCGCCTCATCGCGCATAACATGGGATGAACATTGTCAACATTTTAAATTGTTTTGCCTTATCTTTGCTCTGACTGATTTGGTCTTTCCAAACAGAATCAAATCAATCCTGTTCCTTGTGGCTGAACGTATTTTTCTACTGGAAGCTGACAATCAGGGAATTTCTACATATTATTAGCATTAGGTGGATCTGGGATTACGCACGTCAAAAAATGTTACATAAGCGTTGAAAATGATTAATGTTAGTCCGATAACTTCTTTGATTTGGTGTGAAATTGAGCCATTAGCAGCTTACTAGGATTTCTTGAACGCAGCTTATGAAAATCCAGATCAACCCATTTAAAGATTAGAGACCTTACAATTGAATGACGTAATCTTGCTATTATCAGTTTCTTGCAACGGTAATAAAGCCTACAAAGGATTTAGGATTTAGGATTAAGGTGATAAGTCAAAGAGGGCACTTTTTTGAAATTCCCAATCGAATTGAGAGGTGGGGTCGGACGTTTTTTTTCGTTCAATTCAACGATCTCTCTGACTTCAAATCTTGCAAAGGTGTTTGAGCAGATCGTGAAGCTCAATCTGTAAGATTTGTTTACCCTTCGATTAGCTATTCCTTTTAATCAACAGGTTAAGAAGTTTCATTCATGACAGAAAGCAATCCGTTAAGGTCGAGGGATTTCTTAATGAAAAACATGATGTCAAGTATGGCGTTCCACAGGGTCCCATATTAGGTCATCTTTTCATTGTTCCATTAAGTATAATCCCTTACTCAAATCATATATTGACAAGTGTTCAAAATTGCAGTTGTCTGGTAGAGATCCTAAATCTTATCCAGCCTTGAGTTGCTGACAGTAATACGGCCTTAAATGAAATGAAGTTGTTATGTTTCATATCAAGGTATGTGAAAACCATTGAATTTATCCGCTTAGCATAATCTTATAAACAATAACAATTTCATGACTCGTGTGACGGTGCTCACTCATGCCATGACCTCTTTCTTACTCGTGTTCTAAACATCAAATTGTTACCAGTCAAATGAGAATATACGAGGTGAAAACGTTACCCTTTTAGTTCACTTCAATGGTGACCCCGACGAAAATGTTCTCCGGAAGTGCTCGTTTTCTGGTTCCCTCTGGTGCGCTTTGCTCATCATGTCTTTGGGAGACCAATTGGTTCAAGAGGACGCCTTCATTGACCGAAATCCAACCAGTTCCACCTGGCCAGTGTGATGTGCTTTTGGATAAGTTTCCTGAACTGCTTACACCGAATTTTGCTGAAGTCGTCCCCAAACAGGGAGTGTTTCACCACATTCCGACTACAGGACACCCAGTTCATGCCAGGGCTCGTCGCCTATCTCGTGAAAGATACAAGGCAGCCAAACAGGATTTTAAAGTCATGTTAGACATGGGGATTGTCCGCCGCTCTGCTAGTAATTTTTTATCCGCTCTTCACGTCACACCGAAAGCTGATAACTCCTGGCGCTTGGTTGGAGACTACAATGCTCTCAACAATAACACCATTCCCGATAGATACCCCGTTCCACATATCAAAGATTTTGCGAATGGTCTTCATGATTAAGTCATCTTTTCAAAAGTGGATTTAGTGAGGGGTTACTATCAAATCCCCATGGCCCCTCAAGATATTTCCAAGACAGCCGTCATCACGCCGTTTGGCCTGTTAGAATGGCTTAAGATGCCGTTGGGTCTACGTAATGCTGCACAAACGTTTCAAAGAATGATGGATTTTGTCTTAAGTGATCTTCCTTTCGTGTTGGTATACTTGGATGATGTGTTGGTGGCTAGCCTATCTCAGAGTGATCATTTAGTGCATCTGGGGACTTTACTCATTCGTTTGTCAAATAACGGGTTGGTGATTAATCCGAGAAATGCTTGTTTGGTGTGAAAGAGATTTCATTTCTCGGACACCTCATATCTCCGAACGGCATTGCACCCTTACCTCAACGAGTCCAAGCCATCAAAGATTTTCCACTTCCAAAGACGGTCAACAAATTCAAAGTATTTATCGGTATGTCGGGATTCTATCATCATTTTATGCCGGGTTAAGTAAGAGTTTTGGCTCCACTTCACGGCGTGTTGAAGGGCAATCCAAAAACTATTCAGATTACGCCCCAACTTGAAACACAATTTACTCTTGCTAAAGACAAATTGGCAGAAGCGACCATGCTGACATTTCCGCGGTCAGGGACTCATCGAGCGTGGCGGTGGCTAACACTGGAAACCTTTAGCATTTTTCTCAAGAAGACTGAAATCCCCGGAGATCAAATATGGTACGTTTGATCGGGAACTTTGGGCTACCTATCTAGGTATACGCTATTTCCGACATTTTTTGGAAGGACAAGATCTCGTTCTCTGCACTGATCACAAACCTCTCGTATTTCCCTTGGCGAAAACCAGCGATCTCGTTTCAAAGCGGCAACAACGGCAGCTCTTTTTCATATCAGAATTTACGACCACTATCCGTCATGTTTTGGGGAAGCATAACCCGGTGGCTGATGCCTTGTCCCGAATTTCAAACATTCACAAGACCGTTACTCCTGAAGTTCTGTTTGGTGCCCAGCAGGCCGATCCAGAGACTCCCATGGTCAAGATGTCATTGCCTCAAATTAAAGGAGACCACCTTCAATCAAAATATCTCGCTCTTGTGTGATGTAACACTTTCGAAATCTTGTCCTTGGGTACCCCTCGCCCTTTGCCGCACTAGTTTTGATTCGATTCACGGGACTTCTCATGCAGGGACACGGGCTGGTAAAAGGCTACTGAGCAAGTATTTTGTCTGACACGCCCTCAACAGAGATGTAACCTTGTGGACGAAGTCCTGTATATCATGCAAAAGATCCAAGATTACTCGTCATATACATTCACCCCTGAAGTGCATGGAAATTCCATCGGAACGTTTTCGAGTGGTTCATTTAGACATTGTTGGTCCCCTAGAACCTTCTTGTGGTCATCGGTACCTCCACGAGTTGTGCCCGTGCATTGTTGACAGGATGGATTTCACGTTTCGGAGTACCTGAAACAATCATTACAGATTGTGGTGCACAATTTACATCCAACTTGTGGAGTGATTTGTCCAAAATGCTTGGAATTGGTCTTTCTCACACCACAGCATATCATCCCAGTCCAACGGGATGATTGAGAGAGTTTATTGACAAGTAAAAGGCTCACTGCGGGCCCGTTTGGCCAGCTGTAATTGGTAGTTATATCTACCTTGGGTGATGCTTAGCAACCAGGCTACTCCAAAAGAGGATTCAAACTTTTCGCCCTCTCAGCTGCTCTACGGAACATGCAGGAGTGTTTTGCCAACCCCCAATTGCACCAAATACCCCTTCCCATGTTTTTCGCGACCTAGGAAAAAATCTGGATTCCCTACTAACACCGGCAACACAATTCCATGGAACTTCCAAGTCCTATGTTCCACCATCGATGAAGCACAGTCCTTACGTTTGGGTTCACGTTGATCGCGTCAAAGCCACATTAGAACTTCCTCCATTTCTCGTGATCTTGCTGACCCCTAAACACTTTATTTTAGACATAAATGGCAAACAAAAGTCAATCTCAATTGAGCGCTTGAAACCAGTGTATATAGAAATGTCAATACAGCTCCCTTTGTCACCCGGTCGGGCAGAGCGGTGATCCCCTCCAGATAAGTATCGATCTGGATGAAACCGGATCTGACCGGGGAGATGTGGCGGTACTCACTCATGCAGTGACCTCTTTCTTACTCGTGTTCTAACCATCAAATTGTTGCCAGTCAATTGAGAAAATACGAAGTGAAAACGTTACCCTGCAGTTCACTTCAACTTGCAATAAGGGAAATTTATAATAGCGCCTGAAGAAATGGTTCGAAATAACGTTTAAATTCGTAACAGCATGTTTTAAGGATTTATATCGTTTAATAGAAACAGAAAACAACAGAATTTGTTTCAAACAGAAAACAACACAAACACGATTTTTACGGAAACAATTGAGTAACAGTAACACAAAGCATTCCATTGTTAGTATAAGTTGAGAGGATCTAGGATGTTATTTATTTTTATAGTCATTAATAACTCGAAAGATCTCTTTGTCAGGCATTAAGTTACCATGAAAGACTAGAAAGAAACACTATCTAAAAAACCATCACTTCAGTTAATTGCAAAAAATTCCTGATGTTCAAGGCTTTCCCGTTCTCCAAGACCACAACTTGTCCAAGCATCGTTTGAAAGCATGCTATGCCACTTAAATATCCGTTTTTCTGGATATACGGGTACTCTCCACACAATGTGTAAGGATCGTATTTCAAATCCTGTCCAGCAGGGGGAGCCACGTTACCAACCCAAGCCTTTATAAACCGATTTCTCCCACCACAACAGTCCCGGCGACTCACAAATAAGATTCGGGAAATGTTATGCAATCTTCCCAAATTCACAGCAAACCAATCAGTTTTTAGCTCCGAGTCAGCATGCCAAAAATTTGTACCTACAACTCCATTCACAACACCAGGGCCGTGGTCCTGATTCATTAGTGTGGTGCTACCATAGGCTTGCTTATTCAAGGCCAAATTTTCACCCAAATACTGGCAATAGAAACCGATCTTCTGGGTAGATTTGCTCACAGCTTCAAACGCCTTCGTGAATGGATTCATCACAAAATGTCGGTCGTCCCAAGTGGTGTATTTGGGGTGCGAAGGACCCACTTCCATCGACTCAACTGTGCCAATTTGCCACATGAGATGAGGCGTGTTCGGATCAGTTCCCAGATCTCGCACCAAAGACACAAAGCGGGTGGAAATGGGATCGTGTACCATGGCACTCATCTTGTCGATGAACTCTTCCGAGTCTTCCATTGGTAAAACACCCCCTTGGCTCAAGCATTCGTATTGAGCCATTTCAATATCCATTTCAAGTGGAATGTACATCAAACAGATCGTCTTGTCCACCAAATCCAGGGTTTTGTCAAAACCAGCAGCCGTTGCTTCCAAAATGAAATTGGATGGTTGATGCTTAGTGGCTTGGACAATATCGAGTCTCGAGCTTTGAGCGGGAGCAATCTGTTTCTTTTTGGGCCAAAACGTTCCACTGTAGCTGGTGTACAGCTGGTCGCCAATGATGAATCGGCAGCTGTTTCGCTCATTTTCCAGATCAAATCCATGACCTTGACAATTCGAGTTGGCTGAACACATAGCAAAGCATTCCAGACTCGAATATGCTTTAAATGGCATTGAGTTTTTAGCCATGAATAATATCCATAAAAACACCCAAGCTGGCTCAATAGACATATCTCAATTTGCAGCTCAAAAAGGTGTTTAGGAGCACGTCTTTCTTTCCTTTAGGAATTAATCCTAATGATTTACTATTGAGACAGTGGCATGAAAATACATTCTCCACGCTCAGTTGGCTTCTGCTGAGCGATTAGGGTTTGGTTATTTCTGCGAAAATTTAGCTTTCTCGTTGGATTTTGTCCTTTATACAATCAATTGACCTCTGACAGTAGTTCTAGGCTCATTCTGATTTGCTGGCTTAGCAAAATTAAAGATAATCAAGGTCAAACTGTAAGATATCGATTTTTCAAACTGTTCGTCCTTTTACTAAAAAAGATTGTTGGGATAATTCCCCTACCATATCCGGTTTAAGAACTTGTTTCAACAATTCTAAATCATTTGGACAATGTTTTGATCAAAATTCGTGATCAAACCATATTCAAAGCCTCGCCAGATCTGCCAACTGTAATTTGTTGGTGGGTCAGATATCATATGAATATAAAAGTAAGTAAAATGACGAGAATGATAGTTTTGTTCATTTTTACTACTGTATTTCTGTTCAGTAAAAATTGGGACAAGTCATGAATTGAGCCCGGAAAAGCGTACTTTTGTCGATGACGATGATGATGAAATTGTTGATAGTAAAACCAACTTACATGCATTGGGAAAGCATTACAGGCCTCTAGAAAACGTGGGCAAATTATGTACAGGGCTGGGAGTCTAAAATGGGGCATTTTTCAAAAGTCGGTTGTTCCCCCTCAATCACACCTAGCGCCACGAAACTCGTCCTGCAATTGTCCGCAATTGATGGCGATGTTCGGGTAAAATTTAGAAATAACAGTTCGAGAGGGTGCCGATTTCCTTTTGGTTAGCTTTTGAAGACGTACAATATCGGAAATCTTTCGTACCTTCTATGAACACTGTACAGTCCACACTTTTTAGTCTCTCCCAATACGGCAGCTCTCTCATTCCTGTGATGTTCCTAGTGAAACATCTTTGGACCTTTTGCAAACCTGCTTGAAAGTCAATTTCATTCAAGTAGTCAAAAGGCGTTGCGCTGGCTTCTTCAGTTAACTGGTTAACAGAGAGCAGCAATGTCTGAGAACATTTAGACACCTCACTCTAGCAATCCAAACCTTGATGGTATGGAATGTTTTGTTTTGGTTTGGGCCAAGGGGGAGGTCAGACACTCAGTTTGAAGTCACTCTTGTGACGTCAAAACGCATGCAAGGTCATGAAGAGGCATAGCCTAATGATACAGTTTTCTTAAATAATGACATCAATTTTGATGAAAATGGTCTGAAAATTTACTAGTTATGAAGACGTGATAATCAACTTGCCATGAGAGGGCCAATAAGATTACAAACTTCATGGCCTTCATTTTGAATGTCAAATAGAAGTATAGCTTTATGTTCCTTGAATTATGTTGTTTTGAGGGAATGTACCGCCTAAAATATCAAATCCGTTCTCACCCATGACATTTTGGGAAAAAAGTAGCTTTGTCAATGTGTAATAAAGTCAAAGACTCGTGTGATGTTGATTTTGGCAAGGCCATTGTCCAATACTATTGATACAATTTTCAACTTATAAACCCTACATTGTTAGTCTAGGACCTGACCGGCAAGACAAAATTACAACTGTGAATGTTGTGCCTAAGGGTGTGAAGATAGGCAGTGTCTTCCACACTTGGAGGATGGCAAAGAGTTTCCCCAAAAACGATTTCTGCCATAGAGCACCCCAATTCTTCTTTTGGAGTGCTCTGTAGTTGCAGCATGACAAATGGCAGTTCTTCTACCTACTCCCTTGATTGACCTTGGGCTATCAAGGTTGCTTTCAAATCAAAGTAAAATCATTCAACAGTGCCATTGGCCTGTGGGTGCTAGGCCGTGGTGAGTTTCTTGTAAACCCCGAGATATGACATCAGATCCACCCAAGCTCCTGAGGAAAACTGTGAGCCTCTCTCTACTGTGAGAGAGCAGGGCACTCCATATCGTTGAACCCGCCCGGCAAAAAGGTAGAAATACAGGTATGTGTTTAAATATTGGTCATAGGCAGGGCCACACCATCTTGAGAAACGGTCAACTACAGAAACATGCAAAGGAACCCATGACTCTTGGCTAATTGGCCAACTATATCCACATTCAATTCAGCAAGTTTTGAGGATGGAGGATTGAAGATTTGCAAATGCGCTTGGGTATGAGTTGTTACTTTTGATCATTGACAGCTTGGGTAAACCCATACCCAGTTTGATACGTCCTTTGCCAAATTGGGCCACACATAATTGGCCAATATTAGTTTTTGTGTTGCCTTCTTACTTGGATGGGTCATGGGTTCTGGAACAACAGGGCTAAAGGTGGGGCAACCAGTGTTCATAACCATAAACGCATTGGGACATAATTCAGCTGTGGCACAATGAGGCGGAAACGTGCAATCTTGTGCACCAGCAGCAATATTGGAGGTAGCAGTGCACAACTGGTTGAAACGAGAAGAATCTGGGAATGACGAAGCAGCCACATGAGCAAAGGAGGTAACTAGTTTGGAAATTGCGTTCCTAACACATCCCAAATCTAAGGAGTTTCCCCTAATACTGGTCCACCTGAAGAACCCATTGACAAATTGCTTGAAGTTATGTCCATGTGGAGCTTTCCATCAATATCAGGTTCAAGTGGTCTTGGAGAGTAGCTTCCTATACATTGTAAAAGCTGAGCGAGACATGGCTCATCAGTCAGATCCCTGTGCGAGGTGTTTTGTTCTACACAATAGTGTAGTTCTTTACAGTACGGATTGCGCTTTGTTGGGACATCTCCTCCCTAGGTCACCCTGGTGTCAAAACTCGGAACGCGATCTCGACATCTGTCATTTCTACACATTCAAACAGAAAATGAGAGCCTGAGAAAGATTTCTATGAATTCGTGGGGAATGCTCCATTTGCATTCCCAGCCCTGTATGTGGACGTGTGTAACTGTATTAACCTTTCATCGGTCAAAGTCACCCGCCGAATCATTTTTTATCTGATGATGACGTATAATGCAATGTCAATGATGAATCTTAACAATTTGTTGCCTAACCGTATATATACGTTAATTTAATTCGATATACGAGTTAAAGATGAAGTTCGGACTCTTTATTTATTTTTCGTTCTTTAACATCATAAACACCCTGTTGGGCCTTTTTAAGGTGATGGGGAAGCCATTCGCAATGTAGATAGAGGCTATGGCTATCATGCTTGGAGATCAGTTCTCTAGTGTGTTTTCAACCCCACCGAGTTTAGAAGCAACAGCTCATTGCTCTAATGACGAGTCTGTTGAGATTGATGATGTTAGTCAAACTGAGCAGTTTGATGATCTTACATTTACGGATCAAGATTCTCTAGCGACCATCAGGGACTTGAGGCCTTCAAGTTCTCCTGGTCCTGATGGTGTGACATCTCAGGTACAGATGAGATGCTCACAGGTCTCTTGTCTTCTTGTACTTGATGCGTTGCGTCTTGGACCTGGGCAAGTTTCATCTCTCACTTCGAATATTGCGAAGGTGTTTGAGAAGATCATGAAGTTCAAACTTGTTGAATTTCTTGAAGTCCATAAAGTCCCTCCTCCTTGTCCGCATGGGTTCCAAGCACATTTTAACACGGTTACCCAGCTGATTGAGTCTAAAGAGCAGGTCGCTGAGGGATCAAGTCGGTTGATGTAATATAACTCGATTTTGCCAAGGCCTTCGACAGGGTAGATCATGGTCTTTTAGTTAACAGGCTCCATGAGATTGGGATCTAAGGCAAGGTTTTCAATTGGTTAAGAAAGTTCATTTATGGTAGGAAGCAAGCGGTTAAGGTCGAGAGATCCCAATGTGACATACATGATGTCAAGCAGGGTGTTCCTCAGGGATCCATATAAGGTCCTCTCCTTTTCATCAGCTTCTATGCCCAACTTCAGAGACTTAACAGTAAAGTCAGTATTACTTTTTATGCTGATGATACACGATCAATTTGGAATAAAACGACATTGAAGGGAGTGAAATTTCGTGCTATGACCCTTGGGTCGACGCCAAGAGACTTTCCACTCATAGATGATGATTAGAGCCGGCAAAAATTGCATCCTGCAAATTGTGCAAGCATATCCCAAAATCTTCTGCAAATTTACTGCATTTACAAATGCTGCAATTTCATCCGCACTATTTGACATTTTTTGCAATTTATACTGCAATTTCAGCCACTTCGACTTAAAGATGTTAATATTTCTGCACCTTGGGATATTTTAGATAAATTTGTGTCAATTTTGGGGAGAAAATTGTGAGATTTAAAGTTATTCTCAATTTTTCTAGAAATTTGTTTGGCATGAAAATACAAAATAGGTTACAGATATATTAACAGCTGTCTGCATTTATATTTCATCCACTCATTTTGAATAACTCTATCTCTCTTATCATGGCAGTTTTGGGCGATGCGATATTTTCAAGGTTGGGACGCACTTTGTTTGTGCAACAATCTTCTCTTTTAAAAGTCAGACACATATTAACATGTTTCCATGGGGTATAATGTGAAAAAAATTGGCCGGCTATCATTTTCAAGAAACCTGATAGTCATAAAACATAATGTTATTAACAAAACTGTTGCATAATAGTTCTTTGTGACATTTTCAAGATGCTCGCCTAGCTGATTGGTCTGAGAGGCAGCTTGAATAATAAAAGAATCTTCTCCCCAGGTTTGTTTGTTAAAAAGTCAGATGGCAGTTCTCTCACTTGGCCTTCCATCTAATGATGACTATTGATTGATTTGGTAGGCAAAAGTAGCCTTTGCAACCCTCCAGAAGGAGTCGATGCCTATGGTTTGACAAGTTCATTTGCAGATGTACGGTTGGATATATCGCACGTTTAAGTCCAGAGATAGCATCACGATGCCAACTCTGTTCAAGTCGTTTATTCGGTCACATCTTGAATATGCTTCACCCATTTGGGCTCCAATGAGTTCAGCAGGTTTGCAAAAGGTCCAAAGATGTTTCATTAGGAATAGCACAGGATTGAGAGAGCTCTCATATTGGGAGAGACTAGAACAGTTGGGACTGTACAGTGTTCAGAGAAGGTACGAAAGGTATCTGATACTGTACGTCTTCAAAAGTATCCATGCACTTTGTCCCAACCCAGGATTTAGGGTCAATTCTAGAGACCGTAGAGGCTTAACGTGCGTTTTGAGAGCACCTTCAAGCCCTCGAGAATCCAGGCTAGTTCGAACAATGAAGTCCACTTGTCTTCTTTGTCGGGCTCCTTCATTGTTTAATTTGCTTCCCTCTAATATTCGTAGGGAATGCGTAGGCCTTGTTGATCCGGTTGCTTCTTTCAAGTCAGACTTGGACAAATTTTTAGGCGGCATTTCAGATCCACTCTGCATTCAAGGACTAGCTCGGTCTGCCAACTCAAATTTATTGGTAGACCAAATATCATAATAAATAAACGAATTATAACCTTTCATTTTAATAGTACTGGGGATTGCATTCCTTGTAGCGGTTAGAAAAGCCCGTGAAAAACCAAACCAAAAAACAAGAATAATTAGTTTCACTAGAAGTAGACGATATCATAGTCGGGTTCCTCTTTGGTCGTCATTTCTTGGTTCTGGCAAAGGTTCTGACAGCCGACATTGCTGCCCCCGAGTTTGTTGCCGCTCGGAGCTCCGGACACTGGTTCCACATTGTCCGAGTATAATCCCTTGCTTCAATTAGATTTTGACAAGTGTTCAAAATTGATTGATTTGTGGTATTGTCAGTGTACCTGATACTGAATCGGACATGGCACTGCCTTTCGGAAATAATCTTGGGACATTGAAGTTGGAAAGGAAGATAACGTCACCCTTGAGTTATTTGCACTTCGGAGACTTAATAGTTGTTTGTTAGGGGTTTAAAATAGAGTTCGAGTTCATCTATTCAGATGAGGAATGGTACATGTAGCATTGTTTTAATAAACTCTCACAGTATTACTCATGAACATAACTAAAAATGCCTTTTCAGCTGAAAAAAGGTAGTTCTGGACGTACTTTTTTGCCAAAGAATTTTTTATCATTACAATAGACTTTTTGAAAGCTTAGAGAAAATTTGTGTCTAGTTTTGCGCTTTTTATCTTGGGTTTTTGGTACCTTTAGTGTATGAAAAGTACCCCAGTGGTCTCCCAAAAGTTGTGCTGAAATTATCAGACAGCTCCTACTTAAAGGAATCATGTTATCGATGGCTGGCTTCCATGACAGGCGAGACTGAACCTGCCGCACCTGGTACCCAAACACATTTCCACCTACTTTGATCCACTTTTGGTATTTTTTCGAAAAATCGAAAAGGGCCCCTTTGCGTTTCGTTTTTTCGGTTTTGTATTTTTCGAAAAACTTAAAGTCTAGTGTGCAGTATCCTTAAAAATAAAGAAAAATAGAACAATAGTTTTGAAAGTTGTAATGCCACAATTTGCACACTCACACCTGTCTTTTAACTCAATACTCCAAATGAATATTTTGCTGTGTTTTCAAATTTTCTTTTTCCGTCCCATTCTCTCCTTTCTTCCTTCATAATTCGAACCTGTACGTTTCCTTCAAATCTACAATTCATTTTGTATTTTTCAAACTCCCTTTGCCATGTTGCAGCTTGGCCTTTTACACATTATTGGCCATTATTATCCTTTATCTCTTGCCCACGTCGTGAAAACAACCTTTTGCTTACCCAGAACCTGAGGAATTACATGTTCATGAAACAGTCCATATTTTAAGTGCAAACCCGAAAATCAGTTGCTGAGACTACCTAATCATGATCAAAGAGTTCCTGAAATCGATCTATCTGTCTGAGATGTGTGAAAGCCATAGTCTTTATTAACATGATAGTCGCTAACAATGGGCTTCTCGATTATGTACTAATTTTGTAACTCCATGTTCTTATATTCATTCCATATTTCATGATGGGTGTAGAACCGCAGTTTTAATCTAAGATTTATGATCCTAATCGTTCATCATGACCAATGCTATTATCGAACACGATTTTTGCAGAAATATTTGAGTGAAAGTAACACCCAATATTAAATTGACCATTTGAAACATTTACAGTTTTAGAATCCCGTGACTTCAAGCTATAACTTGATATACAATATATGACTCAATGGGTCAACGATGAGGGAGGCCAAAGATTTCAAATGCCAAAAGGAGTGTCCTAGAAGTCCACAGACCTTACTCTTTTGCTGATCTAGCGCCACCTCTACTTCCTCCTTGGAAATAGGGGCAAGAAGGACACAGTTGATGGTTAAATTTGTGACAAAGGTCCCTGCAATGCCTAAAGAAGGTTTTCAAGCACACTGAAGAACTTGTTGGAGTCGTCCTTGTCTTATTATCAAATTGGTGCATATTTCCATCCTGAGCTTGACTGAGATAGTTCTCCACTTCCAACAACTCACACTCCAACTCGTGGTTTCGTAAGGTTTTATGGTACGCATTGCGGGCGATGAAAAATTGTTTGTAGCACGGTTCTCCTGACTTGACACAACACAGAAGATGTACGAGTAAGGCTCGGCCGTGGAGATCTCATGGCTGAGTAGTAAAGGGAACTTTTGGGGTGAACGTTTTGTTCATGTTTTGACGGAGGAGCATCGTTGGAGTAGAGGCCTCTGTCAGATCATCTGAAGAAATTTTGGTTCCGATCATCGTTCTTAGTCGTTCACCAACTATTGCTAGATCGACTCGCTTAAAAATGCGACATGAGCTTGTTTTCATGGGACGACACGGAATCCGGATGATCGCGTTTATTGTTTGTGGTCTGACACGCAGACTTCGTGCACTCTAACAATTTTCACCTTCAGAGTTTCGGATGTAAACACGTGGTCAATGCACGAGCCCCCATTTGCGTGAAAAAAAGTGCATGCTTTGTATGATCTTAGAACAGGCTTGCTGGGGTACCGTATTGGTAGAGCAACCGCTTTCTAATTTGCGAATCCTGGTTCAATCCCAGGTGAGCCGAGTCCAAGCTTCTTTGCGGTGTTTAAATTGCAGCATAAGTTGCTGCCTTACCAGCTTAAATGGGCGAAACTGTGATCATTCCCGAGGTTGAGGGAATAATTAGTGTTGGGTGTGATCGCGAAGCGGGAATATCCCTCAATTGGGACACCCATCATCAGAAGCAAGCCGAGCGAGAGAGCTGTCTTCTGACTCCAAACAATCAAACAAAAAATAGATATTAGAACAACATTGAATTCTTGTAAGAAGCTGAGAACCTCGTCAAAAGAAGTGGTCCCTGGTTTTAGATTGAAATCACCGATCAGCAAAATGTTCTCCTGATCTTCCACTCGATCTAAGAAGGAGGAGATTTTCATTAGTGATGTCGTCCACACCCAAGGATGGTTTGAAATAGCAACCACCGATGAAGAAATCCTTAACCTTCATGCCCAGGATTGCTTCCAATTGAAAATATATAAAAGTGATTAACATGGCCTTGAATGGAATGAAATTCCGCTCAATGACCTTTGGGTCATCTCCTTTTAATACTCCATTTGTAGATAATAGAGGTAAAGATATTGAGCAGGTCTCATCTATGAACGATCTAGGTGTAGTCCTCCAAGATAATGAGCATATCCAGTTGAAAGTTGGTAAGGCTTTTCAAAATGGTGGTTGGATATATCGCATGTTTAAGTTCAGAGATAGTGTCACGATGCTAACTCTGTACAAGTCGATTGTCCAGCCACATCTTGAATATGCCTCGCCCATTGGGCTCCAATTAGTTCAGCAGGTTTGCAAAAGCTCGAGCAGGTCCAAAGATGTTGGAGAGATGCCATGAATATTGGACGCTAATTGCGCGATGACCTAATTGCTCTCTTCAATACGAATGCTCGAAGACGACGACTGAGAAAAGAAAATGGTTTTACCTATTTCTAAAAACGGAACTTACTGGAAAATAAAGAACTCGTGCATCTCCCTAAACCGTTCGATACTTTATCACTCGTGGCGATCATGCGATGGCGCAGTCGGTATGTACGGATTCCTAACGTACCGTCCGCGGCCCGCCACTGATCTGTGATACGTCTGGATCTATTTCGACGTATTCAGCGCGTGCTTAACATTCATCAGAGATTTGGTCCCATCCATCCAATTTTCCCGGAGTGTTGAATCTGGTCCAAATTTGTGCTTCTCCAATAATTCGTGCTCCAACCCTTATCGTGTTCTTCATCACTGCGATCTTCTCGCTCCGTGTTTTCAACAGGATTCCTTGCCACCAGTCCCGGTCTTATTGGTTGACTGGTTGATCTCTCGGCCTTCAGATTATTCGGAAGGTAGGAGGTATGGCTCATAGGGATGAGATTTAGGTGTGAAGGCCAGCCGTAGAGGCTTCAAGGCCGCCTTAAGTAGAGCAAGGAATGTGGCTGAGTCGGCTCTTGAAGATTTCTCGGTGGGTGATGATCCAGTCTTATTGGAGAATTTCATTCGTCACTGGATGGACGTTTGCACAAATATTTGAATGCTGAAGATCAGGTGATCTGTCATCTTTCTTTCGACGTGAAGGATGCAGACCCGGCCGTGGACGAGCATACGTCAGCCTTTATTAAGGCAAAATCACAAGTAACCGGTTATATGAGGGATTTTGATGCTATTCGGCTTAGGAATTTGACAGTTCCGATCCAGACGAGTTCAGGTTCTAATCATGGCCATGGTCAAACTACCCCCGGACTGCCCAGAATCGATGCCAAGAGGCCTCCGGTTCTTCAAGAGGATACTGACCACAAGGCTTTCACGCGGGTGGCGTCCTTTGTGGAATAATTATTCCCGTCTCACATTTCTAGATCAGCGCGATCAGGCCATCCAAGTTGGACTCTTTGGGAGTGTTGCAGTGGTGGATTTTTGAGAATCGTTAATCACTCATTGGGCATTCGAACTGACACTGGCCGTCCCGTGAAAGAGATTCTGGATCTTATCGAGGATCATCTCCGCAGTTTACGAAATGTCCATTTGGACATGCGTGATCTCCTGGCCGTTCGTCAGAAAGAGGGTCAGGACTATACCTCATTCTGCAATATAATTAGAGAACTCTCCGATTATGCAGATGCTTCCAAAGTCACAGAAGATCGTCTTCTAATTGCGCTCTTATTACAGGGTATGAGAAATGATTCTAGCAAGGCCAAGATAATGGAACGGAATCCGAACACGTTTGATGAAGCCCGGAGATATATCCTTGAGTTGGAGACCGCTCGTAAAGGTGCTCGCGCTTTTAATTTCAGCAAACCTCTCACGAGCTATACAGTGATGATCGAGACGTCCATATTACCAAATCTAATTACAAGAAAATGGTGGCAAATTGGGCAAATGGCCGGAGAAGAAACCTCTAAAGAAGCTTGATTCAGAGGTATGTTCTCTTTGCGGTTCTTCCAGAAAACATTCTCGTGAGGATTGCCCCGCTGCGAAGACTTCTTGTCATGGTTGTGGTCGACTTGGACATTGGAAACCGGTTTGTCAACAAAAAGGGGACAAGAAAGCAAGCATGATCCATCTCCGTATTGCATCGGCATCATCCCCGAACCACGGGAACCGGATCGATATCTTGGTATCACCTATTGGATCAAATGAGACCACAAACTTGCAATTTTGTGCTGATACCGGAGCCGATGTTGTCATCATGGGTATGAACCAGTTCCGAAGTTCGAATTTATGTCAGATGGTTCCCGTTGATTCTCATTTTGATAATATAAACATCTCTGGTGTTGATGGGCGTCCTCTTGATCTTTTTGGCACATTCAAGACAGATTTGTCCGTGGACAATATTCATCAAGCCCAGGACGTGACAGTTGTTGTCAGTCCCGATTTGGACGACGCATATTTGAGTTTGGAGGTGTGTAGAGAACTTGGAATTGTTGGTCCACACTTTCCACATCCCAAAATATCCCATGTCGAGTCATTGCCCTTCTCCAAATCCGGAACCACATGTATGGCCGTTGAATGAGCGAGAGAAGTGGATTGCTTCTTTACCTGTGATTCCTGGAAAAGAAGTTTCCATATATGTGAAGCTAATAAAAATCTGTTTACAGTTCTGCTCTGAACTGTATCGCGAGAAAACCAAGAGGCGTGCACGAGCAACAGTCTTTTGGCCAGGATATACGTCCGATATTCAGAACAAGTTCAGCTTGTCATGAATGTGCGTATTATCTCCCTTCCCAACACCACCGGAACCATTAATCCAGATGACAACCCACATATCCATTTGAGATGGCACAGTCCGTCTTTTTTCCCATGGCGGCAAGGAATACATGGTTTATTCGGATCGTTATTCGGGATTCCCTCTTATCGCCAATATCATTCTTCTCCCGCCTGCCACATCCGTCATTGCCGATCTTAGCGATTTTTCAGTCTTATGGGCGTGCCTAACCTTCTTCGATCGGATAACGGACCCCAATTTTCATCGTCGCTGACCCAAGCCTTCTGGAGGAGTGGGGAGTGGAATGGAGGCCGTCGTCCCCTTATCATAGCCAATCGAATGGCCATGCCGAAGGCCATGGTCAAGGCCGTGAAATATCTAGTGGCCAGACGGGCAGCAATATAAATTCGGAGGAATTTGATAACGGGTTGCTTGAATTCCGTAACACTCCACGAGAAGACGGGCTTGCCAGCCCAACGGCTTTTCGGCGTGCTCTACGCTCGAAGCTCCCGGTGAATGGACGAGCTCTGAGGCCCAACTTCCGTCCAATCCCACCAACGAGGCCGATCAAAAACAAAACAAGAGAGTGACCAAAAACGTAAACAGTATTATAATCGTCGTCGTTCATTCTCAAGAGGTTGGCCATCGGTGAAAGGTGTTAGTCCAGAATCCGAAGACTAAGAGGTGGGCCGGTTGGCCTCTGTAATTAAACTCGGATGGTCGACGAAAATATCAGTTACAATTCCTGAATGACAGGGTACTTTGGCGAAATCGTCGATATATTCGTCAAGCTCCGAAATCCCCATTTGGTGATCAAACGGATCGAAATGCGATTCGCCGCCAAAAGGTCCTATCATAAATCCAAGGAAAAGTACTCGAACGCAACGTCGACCGAGACTCTATCAAAGTTAATTGTCAAATACAAGACGTTGTAAGAATTTGCCAATTTGGGAAGTTGAATGAACAGAATCTTTTATAATCTATATATAGCCCAACCTCTCATTATGGACGGTATTTCCCCCAGCTGAAATCTGGGACAAAAAACAGGTCTAGACTTCCACGTGCAGACATACTTCGGTTCCATAGTTCTCCTTTAATAAAGTTCCTTGTTCTCCATAACCACGACTATTCTTATCCGAACATACGATCATTCCAATCTTTCATGGTTAAGTCAATCAATTGGGCAATTCACAAGCTCAATTGCAGAGACCGCTGCACCTCTCCCTGGTCTGTTGAAGACTTCGTCTGTGTTTTCATGGTTCCCAGATCACACCACGGCCTTTTGAAAATGTTAAATCTGCTCTAACTTCTCCTCCAGTACTCGGTATGTACAATCTTGGTGCTGAGACAGTCCTTCAGACTGATGCCTCAAAGTTGAAGGGTCTGGGATTGCACTGTTACAACGACAGAGATGGTGAGTGGAGACTCATCCAATGTGGTTCCCGTTTTCTAAAGGATGCGGAAACGAGATACGCTATTGTTGAATTGGAGGCCTTGGCTATATATTGGGCTATCCGAAAATACAGAATGTTTTGCCGGGTTAAATCATTTTACTGTGATCACGGACCATAAACCATTAAAACCGATTTTTAACGATCAGATGTTGAATTCCATCGAAAATGCCAAGATTTTTAGTTACCGTTCACGTCTTTCCCCTACAATTTTACAGTGGAATGGAAGTGCGGAAAGGATCACTTTATCCCGACGCTCTTTCCCGTGCTCCGATATCGAATCCGGACGACGATGAGGACGACGGTGCCGAGCTGGATCGGTCGAATCTCCAGGTGCCGTAGTACGCGCCCGTGAGGTCGATCTCACTCTCGAGATTTGTCTGCCCACGCCCGCGAATGTCCCGAGTACTGCCGATTGAAGTCCGCCGTGGAGAAACATTCCGTGGTCAAGTCTCGATCCGGGTATGTGACACTTTTAAGAAGGTAGCCGACGAACTTTCAGTCGATAGCGACCTCGTCCTTCGAGGTTCCCGCATTGTCGTCCTCCTCCTGCCATCAAGGACGTTTTAAATATGCTACATTCAAGTCACCAAGGGGTTTGAGCGTACACTAAGAGGCGGGCCAGGCAGATTGTGTTCTGGCCGGATTCAGCTCCGACATAGCAAATATGGTGGAATCTTGTTCAGAATGCTCCTACTTTCGACCATCTAATCGACCCAACCTCTTATTCAGACGATCATCCTTCAAGACTTTCGAGATGTTACAGCCGATTTTTTCAGTTATGGAGGGAAGGATTATCTGGTCTTGTCTTGTCGCTTTTCCGGGTTTCCATTCATCCAGAAGTTTACTTCTTCCCCCACCGCCTCGTCTTTAATCAAGGAACTTCGCGATATTTTCGCTGTACTTGGAGTTCCTAATGTCTTCAGGTCTGATAATGCAACCGTTTTTGCCTCGTCACTAACCCAGGACTTTTTCAAGCAATGGGGCATCGTGTGGAGGCCATCGTCACCTCATCACCCCCAATCCAATGGCCACGCAGATTCAAATGTCAAGAGCTTGAAATATCTCCTGGCCAAGTGTGGAGGGGAGTGGAGATCGGATGAATTTGTGGCTGGACTAATGGAACTCCGGAACACACCTCGCTCCAACGGTTTGTCCCCTGCACAACATCTATTTGTTCGTCCCATGCGTACTAAATTGCCTGTCCATTGGAGAGCATTTCTGTCTGAATTCCAGCTTCAGTCCGAGACGGTGGATTCCAAGCGTCTTAAGGACGATCAAGTTCGAAAGGCCTATTTTGACCGGACGAGTCGGGTTCTAAAGAAGCTTTCGTTGGGCGAACACGTTTTGGTCCAAAATCCCATCACGCGTCGCTGGGACAAGCACGCTAAAGTTGTGGACAACCGATCTCCTCGACGATATCTCCTCCGATTTCCGTCGGGCCGCTTGTTGGAACGCAACCTTCGTTTTCTCCGTCGAGCTCCCCATGGTTTTGTTTTGGGAGACGATCAATCTGAGGACGCCGTTCCCAGAAGGAAGAGTCAACGTGAACTACGTTCGCCGGATCGATTCCAAGCTTGAGAGCGCGCCATGATCTCTTTTGTTTATTTCTCTTGTTTGTTTCAGTGTTGCTGTTTACACTCATTATTCTCGAAGGGGAGATGGAGAGATGCCATGAATATTGGACGCTAATTGCGCGATGACCTAATTGCTCTCTTCAATACGAATGCTCGAAGACGACGACTGAGAAAAGAAAATGGTTTTACTTATTCTAAAAACGGAACTTACTGGAAAATAAAGAACTTGTGCATCTCCCTAAACCGTTCGATACTTTATCACTCGTGGCGATCATGCGACAGGGGTTCAACAATCTAGTCGGAGAGGGAGATACTCGTGTCATCCCCGGATAGTGACGTGAGAGGGGACGCGGGCATCATCATGATCGGACCTGTGGCAGGCTTCAATCTGTCAATGGAGAAGTTGTCAACCTTGCCGTCGATATCAAGACAATAGTATTTCGCATTCCGGTCTAGAACCTGATAAGGTCATCGGAAAGGACGGCCCAAACCAGTTTTTGTTGGGTCCCTGATGAATAGGAATGCGGCAGTGTCCAACCCCGCGGAATGTTGGGTGCCGCCTCGTCCGTGACGAACTGGGCTAGTAAATGCCAGGGCCTGCATTGCAAGTGTAAGACTGCGAACTTCGGATCGTTGAGTGTTGAGATCCGGGAGAGAAGCGTTGAACATTGTTCCAGGAAGCCGGACGGACAGCCCAAACGGCATCTGGGACGGACTGTAACCAATGTCTGGTTTTACAGTTGCTCTAAGGCGTAGGAGGACTATTGGAAGGACTGGAAGCCATGAATGGTCATCCTGGATGAGACAACGGAGGGAATCTTTTAATGAACGGTGTAGTCTTTCTACCATCCCATTCGATTGTGGGTGATAGGACGTGGTTCTGTTATGACTGATGCCGAGTGCCTCCAATACGTTACTCCAGAGATCCGACTCAAACTGGCCTCCCTTATCAGACACTATAGTTTCAGGTAATCCAAAACACGCTATCCACTCAAGCAGACCACAAACACATTCGGACGTCGTTTGAGACTTCATGGGGTAGGCTGCAGGAAAACGGGTGAAGTGATCTATGATCATAAATAGGTACGAGAAACCTTGGGATTCTGGGAGCGGGCCAACAATTTGCACGTGTATGTTAGCGAACCTAGTACTGGGGCTACTGAGGTCATGAATCGGGGCCTTATCATGACACCCAATTTTCGATTGCTGACAAGCTAAACACGACCGGACGAATAGCCAAATGTCTTTGGACATGCCGTTCCATTGAAATGATGCACTAATGAGCCACCTCGTTGCTTGAATTCCCGGATGCCCGAGATGGTGCAGTGCCGTCATCACGTTTGTTATTTCTGCTGAAGGAACCAGAGCTCGTGGCTGTGCCCCCTGGCAATCACACAGGATGTTCACTCCCTTGATTTTGAGTTTTTTATACCGGGCACTGTTTTGAGCCATGTGTGCTAAGCCAGGATCATTGGCTTGGGCCATAGAGACCCGGAGCAAGAGGGGGTTGGAGATGGTCAGGGCGTCCAATGGTGGTGCCCGCGAGGGGCTATCGGCCACCACGTTTTCTTCTCCCTTGATATATCGAACATAACTTGTCAGCAGAGCGATGTAGGCCAGTCGGCGAGCCTGCGTTTCCGTTGGGTGGACGAAATGGTCTTGATGGCTTTCTGAAGTGGTTTCTGATCTGTTAAAATGTGGAAGATTGTCCCTTCGACGAAGTGTTTGAAGTTCCTGACGGCAAGATACATGGCCAGGAGTTGCCTGTCATATGTAGAATAGCGACATTCGGAGCTGGACAATTTTTTACTAAAGAATGAGATTGGGCGCCAGCCATGCTCCACCCTCTGTTCCAGAACTGCGCCAACGGCAAACTTGGAAGTGTCGCATACAATTCGTATGGGTGCACCTTTGATGGGGTTGATCAGATGGGATGCATTGGCCAGCGCAAGTTTCAGGTCCTCAAAAGCTTGATCGGCCTCATGGGACCACACTAGCTGCGAGTCCTTTGGAGTTATCATGGAGTTCACATGAAGCAATCCGAGATTGAAAAAAAACGGCTATTACTACATGTTTTGGCCTTTACGAGTATGTGCGAATGCCCTTTGGGTTACGAAACGCCGGCCAGACATTCCAACGGATTCTCATAGAGCCGCCACACATGCACAGTGCGGTTTGGCTGGGCATGGTTTCTTTGATTTTACTCCATGGAATAACGTCAGTTGTCCACGAACGCGTTCACTTGACTAGCCCTATAGGATCGGAATTCATTGATGACACAATTACTTGTTATTTATTCCGCCAAATGTGAGGCCCAAACGCTTGCTGAGCACAACAAGATATAAACTCGTACCCTGTTCTCAGAAATGAGATTCCAGCAACATATTGGGGTGCTCATATTGACTCTTTTCAGCAACAGCTGTTTCATGATGTCAGCTCAGCACAAATTTTGGGTGGTCCCTAAGGTTCTTCTCAAAACAGAGGAGGCCGTAAATAACCAACGCTCGGGTCTCAATATCAGACAAAAATGGAACAAGTGACAAATCAAACTGCATCAGTCCTCCATTAGTTTCTTTGTAAGGAAATGAATTTGTAAATATAGGAACAGCGTCTTGCACGCAATTAAACATGAATTTTAAGCCTTTGTATTGTGATTAGATGTTTTGAACTTGTTCCAACTTTTCAAAATTTTACTGCGATCAAAGGGGAAACCTTGATTTTCAGGAAAGAAAAATGAGAAAAACAACAAGAAAAATGTCTCAGTTCCAATCATGCCAAGAATTGGATAAGGCGTAATATATGTAAACATAAGCATATGGCACGGTACATTCCGAGAGAACGCAAATACTAAATGCTATCATCTAACCACTTCGCTGTGATTGGGACACGATGCGGTATGATAAATGAGCACACTTTTCCAGCCACTTCAAAGCCGAAGGATTTTAATCATGAAATGAACGCAAAGTATCACATGTGCCATGAAAATTTCAATGACATCCTGGGTCCAGACAGAGTGTTCCATCTCTTGGTGTTATTCAATATTCGATTGGTTGGTTGGTTGGTTGGTTGGTTGATTGAGCTGTCCTTAATGGCCGCGGCAGACCCTGTTTGGGTCGTTGTGCAGAGGGAACATGACGACCACGCGTTTGGAGCGCACCCGCACGGGCCTTTTGCACGTTTCAAAGCAATAGCAAATCCTCGCGGCAAACACCACGTATTGGGCTTTCTTGGACCGGCAATACGTCTCGCACTTTTTCATGGACGAGATCTTATTATCGCCTTTTCTGTAAATGCCGAGTATTTTGTTGATGGCCCTGGGACAACTTCGGCCGTAGCGATGGCAAGCTAAACATTGGAGTAAAAACATTATGGTATGAGTGTCAAGTACTTGAGTCATGAACGTGAATAGTTAGAAGAAAGCAATGAGTTATGTATAACTTACGCCTCGTGGCGGTTGTGGTCATCATGACCGAGCAGAACACCAAGAAGAAGGTCAATGTGATCATGGACTTCATTTTGGACCTATTGATTGTTCTCTATGAGGGTTGAATGAGACGATCAAGTAAGACTGATGCCAAAAGGTCAGCTTATGTCTTTTAAATAGCATTGAGCCTGAGCAGGTGTTTTGAGCCATCAACTGCTTATGCTCTAATAGTGTGATTTGTTTCCTCCCAAAAAAAATCCAAGGCTATTATCAACAAAAAATGAACCAATTATCAAGCAGCAGTCTAATTAAGAGTGAAAATACTGTTTTTTCCCCTCAATGTCGATATTTGTTTGAGGACCATACAGAATGCTTGCAAGAGGACTGCTCAGACATTTCACCACAAACAGGTTCTACAATCAAAATCGTAATTCCTAGAGTATTCATCGTTTCCAACTCCTTCTTGGTTCAATTGAGCATCATGACATTTGATAAGTTTTCGGTAGAAATGCTTAAAAATCCCAGTAGTCTGCTTGGGGTCCAAGATGAAACGACCTCTGGGTTGCTGAGTGTAATATGGCTTTGAACATGGAATCAACACCGTTAAACATATTTCGCAAGTTTCCTCGATGAAAGATTTAAGGTATGTCCATGTGACACCTAGTAATCTGTCAAATCATCATGTTCTCGAGATAGGGTCGACCATTACTCAACAGCCGGCGTGCTCTAGGGTAATACCGGTCAAAAAGGTCGGGCTGGCTAAGTTCAAGTTCAAAGATGAACATTGGCCGTTGATTATAGAAAGATTAGAAGAACTTGACCTGATTTCAATTCTGAAACAGGAATCGTCCATAGATGCAGCCATTGATG
>NC_081451.1:17501596-17522599 GCF_007210705.1 Tigriopus californicus
AGGAACATCACAGGATTGAGAGAGCTCTCATATTGGGAGAGGCTAAAAAAGTTGGGACTGTACAGCGTTCAGAGAAGGTACGAAAGGTATCTGATACTGTACGTCTTCAAAAGCATCCATGAGCTATATCTAAATCTAAACCCATTCCAACCCCTTTTTGTTACTTTATTACTTTTAGAGTACACATATTTTTGAGAGCACCTTTAAGCCCTCGAGAATCCAGGCTAGTTCGATCGAGCAATGAAGTCCACTTCTCTTCTTCATTGTTTAATTTGCTTCCCTCTAATATTCGTAGGGAATACGTAGGCCTTGTTGATCCGGTAGCATCTTTCAAGTCAGACTTGGACAAATTTTTATATAGCATACCAGATCAACCCTACATTCAAGGACTAGCTCGGTCTGCCACCTCCAATTCGTTGGTAGACCACATATCATAAAAAGATTGAAAGGTAATAAATAGACGAATTATAACCTTTCATTTTAATAGTACTGGGGATTGCATTCCCTTTTGCGATGAGAAAAGCCCGTGGAAAACCAAACCAAAAAAAAAATGACAATAATTTTTTTTAAAAACTTTTGGCAAAAGTATTCAAAAAAGTCAAATAGAAAAGGTGTTGTATTCTTCAAAATATATCCTTCCATGATTAAGAAGCATTCAAATGAGTTTAAAGAATAAAATGTGGCTCAGAGCTACAATCTGCCTATCTTTGATTTGAGGACCATTCCCAAAATGAGACTCATGGTTTCATGACAAGTGCACCAAATTACTTCAAATTTGGTCGAGATGTTCCTAAAACAATTTTCTTCACATAATACTTTTAGCAAAAACATATGGACTGTTTGCGTTAATATTTGTTTGCATTATCATGGTCACCTAATTAGCATCTTTCAGTAACTGTACGTGAAGACGTGTCGGAACTCATTTTAAGTATTTTAAGCGCCTTGTTTGAAGCACATACTGTACCATCCATGATTATAAAAATGAGATTAGTCAATTTTTTAACAACTATGCCAATAATTAACATTCAAAACTTTCAGCACCAATTAGCCCTAACTTAGCAGGAAAGGTTTGGTGATCACAGATAAGTGGCGTTTCCTTGCTATTGGGACATTGAAGCAGGAAAGGAAGATGACGTCATCGTCAAGTTTTGGGAAGTTACTTGCATTTTTGAGGCTTAATAGTTCTTTGTTAAGGGATTAAATTAGAGTTCCAGTTCATCTATCCATAAAAGGAATGGTTTATGCAGCATTGTGTTTTAATGAACTGTCACAGCATTACTCATTAAAGTGCCTAAAAATCACTTTTTAGCTGAAGAAATATAATTTTGGACTTATTTTTCCTGCTAGAGAACTTTCTATTTTTACAAAAGACTTTTTGAAACCTTAGAAACGTTTTTTGTCTAATATTGTGCTTTGTATCTTGGGTTTTTAGTACTTCTATTGTATTGAAAAGTACCCTCGTGACCTCCCAAAATTTGGGCTGATATCATCATTCAGGTGCTACTTAAAGGAGTCAATAGTGCTTTTGAGTAAGAACTCCTATTAAAAGCAGAATAACGCTATTGAGAGGAAATATCATTTGCAGGTAAAACAACCTTCAAGACTGAATTGCCTTATGTGCACTACTTTCTGTAAGTAAATTGTCGTTTTTGAGAGAGCGGACAAGCCGCCCAGGCCACTTTGTACACCTAGTACATGGCCTCTGCTGTATTGCTATTTTTGCTTTCCGTTTTTATATCGTTTTTTTTCTTCTCGAGGCGAAGAGGGGCACCATAATGATCCCTTTAAAAGCCACAACAAAGTTATAGTTCATCATCAGTCAATTCGGAGAGCCCCAGCAAAGTACTCGAGCAAGACACACTCCAAAATGCAGTCCACCGTCATCTTGACTTTCTTCTTAGTGTGCGGTTTGGTCCTCTTGGACACGGCCTCAGCCAAATGTAAGTTCTTGATCAAATCTAACCTTACGAAGTCCTTCGATCTGTTAGATTAAAACGGACCATGTCCTTTCTCTATGTAGTTTGCCAAAAATACAAGGCGGACTGCGGAGTGACCGACAGAATGATCAGCAGCTATAAGCAATCCAATTATCGGATTTTTGAATTGCGCAAATGCGAAATGCATTGTCGGTCTAAGAATGCAGCTTACGTGGTTTTTGCTCTCGGGACTTGCAAGTGCTATAGAACATGTAAATATTCCCATCAGTCCATGTTTTCGTCGCTCTTGTTTCCTCTGGGTAGCGATATCAACAATATCTGCCGATAAAGAAGTGTCTTTTGCACCAAACGGGATCGATATTGAAATGAATAAACAAGTTGATGTGCCATGACGAATAATTTTGATTGATTTCTCCTCAAAAATAAAATGATCCTCGATTAAGAACAACTTCACCATTTTGTTATTGCTTTGGTAATTCAGATACTGTTGTGGAATGCCCTCGGATAAGGGATATATTTTTTCCAATGCATGGCCGAAGTATTGAGTAAAAGGAAGATTATTGGGTTGGCGGCTCAACAAGTTTGGTACATTATTTGAGCACCTACGCCTTTTTTCGCAGACTTCCTTACCGCCACTAGGATTGGAATCCCAGTAGCTCAAGACGAAAAATGTATTCATTTTCCTAAGCTTTTATTTTCATATATCACTTGATCGACCAGTGCATTAGAGTTAGCGGATCTGGCGAACCCTTGAACATAGGGTTGATCAGGAATTTTAATCAAAAACTTGTCCAAGTCTGACTTGAAGCATGCTACTGGATCAACGCCTACATACTCCCTAAGAATATTAGAGGGGAGCAAATTGAACAATGAAGAAGCCCGACAAAGAAGCGAGTTGGTGGAATGATATGTTCGTGAAAATGTTAATGTTTTATACGTGTAGAAGTGTGAATGAGGGACATCCACGGGAACGTGTGAAAAGTCTACATGTGAACCTGAGACAGAAAATAAAAATACTCTTGAATTGGATACTGGTGAATGTGCATCCTTCTCACTCCGATCCGAAGTCCATTCACTCGCGACGAACATTCGAGTTGGACTTCATTTTCTGACTAGCCTGGTTTTTCGAGGGCCTGGGGGTGCTCTCAAAACGCACATTAAGTCTCTACGGCTAGATTGACGATTGGAAATCATGAATTGGCCGTTCCAAAATTGAATAGTATTAAGGTGGCGGGTTTTGGAAGCTCGGAATCTCACTTTTTTTTCAAGCCTTGCAGTTACTCCATCAAGTCTTTGGCAATGAAAAGCAAGTGGTACGGGCCCATTTGAGAGCAATCGAGTTATTGCCCTAAGTCAAAGCTAGAGACGGCAGGAGTCTGGCTAATTTTGCTTTCAAGTCACAAGGGTATTATTTACTTATCATTCGAGAACATGTCAGCGCTGGAGACACTGCTTGTGGTCATCTAGAGAATATCACTGAGCGCAAGCTTTGATCAAGAGACATTCAACATGTGGAACTTCCGTATTACCCATCGTGACATTCCAGAGTTGGAACGAGTGGAGGTGCTAAAGAATTCGCTTCTGCCCATTGCCATGCAAGATCATCGCAGAGTTGGCCCCCTTGAACCAAATGAGGTGACCATAGCCCGAGGTCAAATGATCACCTCCCCCAATGCAGTTCAGGCCTGTCATTGCCCAATGAGAAGCCATCCTCTTCATATTTGGAATTTGTAAGAGATTTATTGCACTTTCACCGAGTAAGAGGATTGCGAAAGCTCCAGACCTCAGGGTATGTTTCAGCTGTTTAGAAAGTGGCCTCGGCTCGCTTAATTGGGCCAAATGGGGAACTCGCGATCAAATGCTTAGTCGATGAAGGATCTGACTTGCCCTTCATTGACCAAAAGGTCCTTCGAACGGTTGGTTCTATTACCGGCAAGTTATGACAAGTCACAATTCAGGGAGGAACCGGCGTCTCCACCTTTCCTTCAAGAGAAACTATGATTGAAATTGGAGGTCTGACCTCTGCCGAAAGCTTGGAAAGAGATGCACCCCTCCAAACGGCTAACGTGAAGGCTATGAAAAGTAAATCCAATCAAAAATATTATGCTCAAAAGGTGAACCACTCTGGAACCATGTTAGCTGAGTGGTCTAATGTACCTGATAGGGACACGGCATAGCTCCCCTGAGGACGTGTGTTCGAATCCCGCGCCTAGGAGAAAACCTTTTCCTATTCCTGTTTTGGAGCTCGCTGAGAACAGACGCATTTAGTTTGCTCTCGTTCTTATCTCCCAGGAATTTCGAACCAAGGTGTGACTTTCTCTGTTGCTCCTTGGTTGCTGTGCACGTGTAGTGTTCGTGGTGTTTGTGTGTGGGTGAATGAATGGGAATTGCCATTCATTCACTCAATTAGGTTTGGTTTTTCACGGCTCTTTGGCAAGACTTAATTACTTTAAAACCTAATAAGTTTATTGCTCATTTATGTTTATACTTAGCTTTAGCAGTTTCTCTCTGATTTGAAGTGTGGTATTTCTAGTTCCAAATCGTTATGTGTAGTTCTTTAGTTTGATTGTATTGGTCCTTTACACTTAGAATTTATTGTTCATTAGTGTTGGTTCGACCACAACTTTCTTGCTCTACCTGGACTTTGATCTCAGTGGACTGTAAGTTTCTTCATTTATTTCTCTTCGTATCGTTCTATCAATTCTATTCACATCTTTCAAAACTTCTCTTCTTTTTCCTCTTGCTCAACCTTGTTCATCCTTCTTTTTCGGTCAGTCACCGATTTAGAGTCAAGGCGAGACAGCCATCATCCTGTTCACCAATACCTCGGCATCCGTCCCGACAAGTGTACTGATTTTAATTTGTGTTAGACCAGTTTGTTGAGTTTATTTCTGTGTTTTTGTGTAGTTTTCTTAGTTTACATATGTTCTTGATTCCTTGCTTTTCTCTGTCCCTTTGTTCTTGGTTATTATCTCCATCTTAGATTTGTATGTTCAGTTTGATGTGAAGTAGTTCATTCCTATTTTGCTCTATTGTCCTGTATCTCAGGACAAGATTGCATAACCTTTTAGTTCTTTTCTTTTTCTTGGTCTCTTGATTTTGCTGCTCATAGATAATTCCTCCTGCATTCATGATGGAATCTATTTTTGGAAAAGTCAGCAAAGAGGCTAGACAATAATTGGACTTGGTCTTAGCTGGGAAGGATCCTTCCATAGTCAATAAGCCCTTTATTATAGAGGCTTTAGTTGTTTTGGTCAATGAAACCAGGATGCTGCTTGAAGAACAGGCTCACCTAGGAGTTGAGAAGTCGACTGATTTGACCAATGAAGAGGTTGAAGAGGTGTCTCCACTTATAGTAGAGCAGGATAAGATAGATTTGGAGAATACAGTCTGTCCTGTTTATTGAAAGCAGCCTTGTCCTGAAGAAGGAAAAGGCTGTCAGTTTGACCACCCTAAATGGTGTCAAAAACTTCTCAAGTTCGATCTTGAGAAGTACAATAGGAAGAAGGGATGTCCAAAGGTAGATTGTCCTTTTTTTCACCCGTACATGTGCCGTCAGTCCATGAGACTTAAGACGTGCTTTAATGTACGGTGTACCTCCGTCCACGTAGAAGAGACGCAAAGAAAGCCGAGAAATAGGATAGCTCAGTTTCGTAGTTTAGGAGCTGACCCTATTCCTAACCTAATCCCACCCCACCCCGCTTCCTTAACCCATCTAACTTCCTCCCTCCCTCTCCTCCTACCTCCCACCCTCTCTCCCAATTCCCTCCTCTTCCTTCAAATACCCAATCCACCTCTATTCCTATAAACAATCTCCTCCCTAATATTTCTTGCCCCACCCCTATCCCTAAACACGTTAGGAGAGGCAATCCGGGAATCTTTGCTGTAAATCTGAACTGATCACAGACAGTATTGTCAAGTATTGGATGGAAACTCCCAAATACAACCCTTTGCCAAGCAAAGGCTCTCTTCTGCAACATTGCATGAAACTGGTTTGGGCTAGAGCCACTATAATAGAAAGAGTACATGCATGAGAAGCGACATCTAACGGATGGAAGGGCGAACTAGCGCAACTTTCCAAAAGGAGAGGCACACTGTACTGAGAATTGACGGATTCAAGAATATCTCGTGGCAGGCCTCAAATTTGGACAAAAAAGGTCGGTAGAGGGTTTGAAGACATTTCTTAGATATATTCATCGGTTTTCTCACAAAAATGGACAATTCACTGAGCATCAGACGTGATTTGAAAGGGTGAGGACCGACGGGGAAATGAAACTCTGACTAAAGCGTTAGATCGGTGCCACCCAGTGTAGCCCCTGCAGCCTCCAACTGAGTCCTCCTAAACAGAGAGGTGACCTCCTGGGCCAGCTCTCTGTTTAGGCTAGACAGGCAGGATAATAAGAGTGGGTGAAGAAGAACAGTCCCAGGGGGTAGCTTGGCTCACCCAGACTTTTCACTGCATCAACAAACTCCTAGTTATATCCTGCCTGTCTAGCCTAAACAGAGAGGTGACCCAGACAGCCAGTGGAGTTTAGTGGGAATCAGTTGGAGGCTACAGGGGCTAGACTGGCTGGCACCGATCTAACGCTTTAGTCAGAGTTTCATTTCCCCGTCGGTCCTCACCCTTTCAAATCACGTTTGATGCTCAGTGAATTGTCCATTTTTGTGAGAAAACCGATGAATATATCTAAGAAATGTCTTCCAACCCTCTACCGACCTTTTTTTGTCCAAATTTGAGGCCTGCCACGAGATATTCTTGAATCCGTCAATTCTCAGTACAGTGCGCCTCTCCTTTTGGAAAGTTGCGCTAGTTCACCCTTCCATCCGTTAGATGTCGCTTCTCATGCATGTACTCTTACTATTATAGTGGCTCTAGTTTGGGCAAGTTGTCCAAACGCTTTTTTTAGCCTTTATTAACGCTTGGGTGGGTCGGACGAGCTACGGCTCGACCCGCCCAATCAGTACCCAAAACCGATAGCTAAAATGAAGAGAATGTGTGGTCCCAGCACAAAACAACAATTTGAAGCAAACAAAAGCAGAAAGTTTAAGCGGCTATGATAGGGCTCAAACGACAACTTTCATCATTGTGATACAAACACTCAATGGAAACAGAAGGAGCAAGTCTCAGATGAGGTTTACATCCAGAGATGTCAGGATTATATGAATTGCGTAATGAGGTGACAGTAGCGACCCGGGAGCAATCTCATTTGGAGAGGAATGAAATGCGCTGATTGTCACAATAGTGAATGAAAATGAAGGTTTACTTGATTCCATTATTTTCTTACCGTCCGCGGTAAAAAATATTTTCATGGGCCGTTTAGGCAGTTTTGGGCGGCTGAGACTAACTTGGGCCGTTACTTGTTAACGGCTTTTTTATGTCCTGAATCGTTAGTGTTATACCGTATTTTATTGAATCGAACCACAGGCACCTAAGCACACGTTTTAAAAAATACATTTAAAGTGCTTGAAGCATATTGGGCGTGCAAATTCAGAGGTCTAAGATCTGTAATTGAGGCTTTAGTCGTATTTACAAAACAGCAAGCATACCTCGTAACGGCCCAAGCTAGTCCCACCCGCCAATAACATTCGATTTGCCACAAGTGGTTAAAAAAAAGCAGTGGAATCACCTACACCTTCAAAATCATTCATTATTCCTAAAAGTCAATCCGTACCCCTTACATCCCAGACCATATCCCGAGGATTATCAAATACAAAGGAATGCGTATCCGTTAGCGATTTACTTGATAGACTAAATGGAAAACTGAAAGCCCTATTTGACTTACGTGAAATGTAATTTGCACAAAAACATCGTTGATGAATCAAAGCAGTGCTCCCTCCTAAGGTTTTGATTTTGATCGTTTCCTTTCCCCCTCCCCTAAATCCTAGAAACACACCTTCAGCAAATCTGCATAAGGGTAAACAAGACCAAAGATGTTTCTGCGGTCTGATCTGAATTTACTGTTGCGCTCGCAATTCGGATGGTGACCGGACAACTCAACCCAGCGGACAAGTCAACCCAGGACAACTCCTTGGGTCGAGTTTCTACTGGGTCGAGTTGTACTGGAATCAGTTCGGATGGATCAGTGTCTGATACTGTTCGTTATCAAAAGCATTCGTGAGCCTTATCCCGACCCAGGTATTTGCGTCAATTCTATTGACGGTAAAATCGGATTAAGTTTTTTTTAAAGCACCCTCAAGCCTTCAAAAATTCAGGCTATTTAGAGCAATGAAGACTCCCTCTCTTCTTTCTCGGCTCCTTCATTGTTCGAGTTGTTGCCCTTCAATATTCATATGGAATTGATCCAGGTGTAGGTATTGATCTAGTGGCATACTCCACTGGCTAGCCAGATCTAGGGACCCTGAATCTAGCCAGATCCTCGAACTGTATAAATTGAGAGGTAATTGAGATTTTGAAAAATGTTTTCCAATTCAAATTTCTGGCGATTTCACTCTAAATAGTTGTAACAAGGTCCTCGGAAACAAATAGTTTGTGATAAAAGCGCAACATCAACTGCACAGAAGAACTAACCGAAAAACGAAGTTCTATAAGCACTTGTTAAAAGTCACGGATTTTTCTGAAACCGAAAAGAGGTAGCGTGATTGTTCCAACTTCTGTAAAATTATTTATCTATTGGTTATTTAATTGCTTGAAGATTATTCAATATCCCAATTAGAAACGATTTTATGTTCAATATTCACTACATGTCTGATAATCCTCTGCTTTAGGTTAACTTAATGTTATTAATCGCAAAAGAGCTAATATGCTAAAAAAGGCAGAAACAGGTACAAACTTTATTTTTTCCAAATAACCCATCGCTCCCACCCCTACTCTTACAATGTGAGGAAAGGAGTTTTAAATATTGCTTCATCGCATTTTTTCCAAATTCCGAGCTTCATTCACATTTGAACCACTCTTCGTTCATGCATCTCTTACAAGAGACCATTTCGAATCGTCCTTTTAAGTATCTGATTACTATGAGTGTCCATTCAAAAGCAGTACTTTTTGCGGTTGTCTTCTGGTTTTTGGCCATGCTCATTCTTTCCTTATGGTTAATTGTTACAAAAATGGTTCATCTTCAATTTCAAAGCGAATATGTGTCTCCAATAGATCCATGTCAAGCTGAAGCTTCCAATCAGCTCTTTATCCATCCTTTTACATGAGTAGTATCCCCAAGTCTCCCCTCACTACTCAGTTCTGTGCAGGTACAATCAAAGGGGCCTCCCCGACATGAAATGAGAGTACACAAGTTCAAGTTCAAACCTGTTGAGGAGCCATCCTAGCACCTCATGATCTTCAACATTCATCACTTCCTCATTCACTCAATTCAACCACGACGGAATTGCGTAGTGTTGTAGGTACTTCCATCTGATGCCCTGTCCCACCCCGTCTCTACATGCCTAAAACCCTCCCCAGCCGATGTTTTTGTCAAAGTTACTTACAGCCCTCTAGGAGACCGTGACAGGTATCAGACCGAAGTCCCTTATAAAGAGCACCACCTCTGCTCTTCACAGCTCAGGTGTTCATAGATGAGTCAGTGCTAGTTTCAGTTGCTGCCAAGACGTTCAAGAGTGAAGTTCTCTTTGAGATTGGAATCTAATTGGTGAGTGTACTCCAAGATCATGGCAATGGTCTTGGGATAGACAGTGATTGCGTCACCGACAGGCTCGAGAAAACAGAAATAGCACTGCCCACGCGAAGGACTGCAGACTTCAAAACCCACATCTGGCTATTGGGTGGCTTCAAAATGGGGAATAATCAAGTGAAGAGCTCAAAATTGATCGATAGTGATGCCGTGTACAACCTGTCCTTCTTGGATGAAGGCCAGTTCTCGAAGATCTACAAAGGAACCTTGGGGCCGAGCGGACACAATGTGGCCATCAAGGTCCCTCGAGTGCCAGAACATATCCGAAAAGAAAAAAGTAAGAGAACTGTTTCTAAAGATAGAGGTGGGTAGGGGACGTTTTGTTTGCAATTTTGTAAATCAACACATGTTCCAAAACACCTGCAAACTAAAGCTAGTTTTTTTCAACCCAAGGTTGCCAAATACAATAGATTTTTTTTAAATAGATATGTATGTATGTATTTCGGGCTGCTGTGATGAGAATGAAATAAACGTAGGTGTTATAATCACAACGCCCAGCAACCCCTTAAGCCGATGGCTTGTTTTCAAGGGTTTTTAGGAGAAATATTGATGGTACTAAAATTGTGATATAAACGAGATGGTAACAATAAGACAATTTATAAAAGTCTGGAGGTTCTAAAATAATTAAGTTCTTGGATATAATTACTGCACACCAACTTTTTGTAATAATTAAGCAGCTGTTGCCGAGTGGTTAGGGCGTTGGACTTGACGGACAATGGATTTTACCCGCACAAGTTCAAACCCGGCCGAAAACGACGGTATCATTGTTATCCAGGTTTCATTGTTAATCACGGTTTTATACTTGAATCATCTATGGTAATCCAAGGTAAGTATAATTTCTGATGGAGTGTTTGACGCGTTCTAGCAGTTGCTTATTAACACAAATTGTTCCTTTTGTTTCAAGCAAAGAAAAAAAACAGCATCTTTGAAATTAGCTCATATTAGTATATTGAATACGTTAAAATACTTTTATTAAGTACTGTTGTCCAAAACCTAGACAAAAAGTAGTTTTTGTACTCCAAGTTATATATTGGTGTAAAATTTCATCAATATCTATTTAGCAGATGCTTGGTTACTACACTTTGCAAGTTGCCTTTTCTAGTAAAATAGATCGAAAAATAACCCAAACATTGCCAAAACAAATGACGTACTTCTTCATGCCATGAAAATAAATGAGATTTTTCGTAAACATTTTTACAAAATCTGACATAGTAGATGTTGGCATTATTCTGGATGTAAAATTGTTGATCAGTTTTTTAAAACATGACGAGCTTCAATTGTCAGTCGTGTCTTTGAAATATTATTACAATGATATACATCTCACAGTTAAATTTTCAAATTTGTATCTTTTTGCAATGATCCTTTTCTACGTACCAACAATCAAGAATTGTTAATTGTCAAGATCAAAGTCAATTGAACTCGTGGTTGGCAATTATGACAGGATAATTATGAACACTTTGTTTTAAGTAAGTCTTTGGTGATATTATAAACTATTTTTTTTTCGCAGAACTTTTTCTCTATGCTTCAGAAAAGCGAAATCTTTTTTGTGAAAAAGCGTTACATAATTCTTGGCAATTGGTATAAGGTACAACTGGAGCATTTTGTGGTCGAATTTAATGCAGAATTCAGAATTTGAATGGTATTATGTCAGCGTCTGATCAACGGATTTTTCTGAAATTTTAAGTGAAGGATGCTCACAACATCTTGTGAATACGTTTTCTAAAATACTATCTTCATACAATTTTTTAGTGGACTAACATATTAATCAGAGGCATCGAATGCAATTACTCATTATCTTTGAATCTCAACATAGTGGCAACTTTGGACAAGCTAGGACAAAGCAAAAAGGGAAGGGAAGTAAATTGCGTTTTATAGAGGAACTATTCTTTTATTGCCCTTTCAAGGAGATTTGCACATTTGCAGAATTGGTCAAGGTCCACATCGAGGAAGTGAAGAAACTGATGCCAAATATCAAGAGGGCCAACCACGAGAACATTGTCAGATTCCTCGGCGTGTCCTACGACGACTTTCGGAAGGAAGTTTGGGTAATGCCACAAGAACGCACAAACGTAATCAAATACAGATTTACCAAACATAGATTAGCTTGCTCCTGAAATCAGGTCTTGAAGGAGTTTGTGGACGGGTCAGATCTGGCCACCTTGCTTGGTAATCCCTCTCTGAGTCCGGGTCTGCGAAGCCCTGAAAGGAGACTCGCAGTGGCCTTGGGTGAGTCTTTCATGAATACGTCATGATTTGATTGGGTTCTTGATATTTCTTTCAAAAATAGGTATTGCCCGCGGAATGTCCCATTTGCACAATATGCGTTACCCACTTGTTCATGGGGATTTCAAGTCGAGCGATGTTCTGGTTGTGGCCGCCAACTATACCCCAAAGATCACCAATTTCGGCCTGTGGGACTTTAAGCACTTCTTCGTTCATCAGACACAAGGCGGTAAGGCCAGTAAAGCTCGAAAAGTGAATAGTCAATAAAACTATAGTTCCCATCACGGGTATTAAGTCCGACGAAATTCCCCAAAACGATCCAGGGAAAAGTAAATTCGTTCAGTAAACAACACAAGCATTTTTCGTCGAAAAGTAACCAAACGTTAACAATGACAGTGTACATTGCCATAGTAAAACTTTGACATTAGTTAAAGATGCATGTTTTGTTTCTTCCTATTACCCTTTAGCTCGATTTGTAAAACATCGTATTCCAATTGTCGACAACCATCTTTCTTTTTATTGGTCCTTAGTTCGTTTCAAACCTCTTCATCTCTACAACTTTCATCTTAGCTCTCACAACATAATGATTCAAATGATAATCGATCAGTATACTAAATTCGATTGACCTTTAAAAAGACTTAAAACGAAATAAGCATAATAGCGTGTGAACTCACCCCAAACTATTTTTGTCTTAACTCACCATGTTCTACAAACATTCTAGAAGAGGAAGCTGCTTGAACAGCAAGTCACGAGGCCTGAAACGCAGCTGGATATTCGGGCATAGCAGCAGGCCCTTTACTTTCATTCACTGCATGTACTCACCTTATATGAGAGAACTACAAGTACAATGTGTTGATTGTGTATTTGGACGAATGTGATCATTCATTGTTATTATTGTGTAAAAGTAATCAATGATGTATTAGAAATGAGGCAAGGTTTCATACAGGAGCAGTTGTGGCCGAGTGGTTAAGGCGTTGGACTTGAAATCCTATGGGTTCTACCCGCGCAGGTTCGAACCCTGCCGACTGCGAGATGATCTTTTTTTATTGATTGGAGTGCGAATTTGATGGCGAAAAAACAAGAATCAAGTTTGGCTTTTAGCAGGACATTACTTGATCGTCAAAGAAAGGAATGAATTAAAGATACCATTACTACGACCAGACAATTAATTAATTACACAGTCATTACTATTTTTAAAAAAGGAATGGTGTTACTCGTTACGAATACTTTCCCTAGATTTAGATGGCAAGCATTTTATGGTTTTTGCACAATCAAGACCAGAGTTTTTTAGATTAATGTGTTATTGACTTCCATTGGAAATATAATTTAGTATTTCCCGTCATCATGGTATACTAATGAGCATTGATAATATAGTGTAACATTATTGTTCACAATCGATTGCATTGTAATACTTTGAGCAGTTTAAAGTGTTTTGTACCTTTTGATCTGGGAAATTTGCCCGTCGACGTATAAAAAAACTGCATTTTTTTCCATCTTAATTCCTTGTATACTTTCGCAGCACACAAGCTTTGCTTATTTGCGTAGCACTTCATTACTCCCTACTTTGGCTATGTTTATTTGACGAGATGTTTGATTTTGCTCTTCTGCATTTTCATTAACTTGGCAAACATCTTGTCAAATAAACATGATAAAAAAAATAAAAATAGTTCGCCAAAAATATTCTTCTGCAATTTACAAATAAATGTTCTAATTAACTTCCAAATATTTGGCCTCTTTTTTGAAACTCACTGAGAGTAAGAATTAGATATTCTATCTTTTTATGGAATGAATATTTCTGAAATATTTTATACCTAAAGCTTACATTTTTCCCCGTCTCGACTGATGATGGTTGAGGGTTTACAACAAGTACATAAGACGTCATGGTGGAAGACCAATGTTACAAATTCTCAAGCTCAAAAAATCTACTTATTAGCAACTTGTGTTTTACTTCATGAAAATGTCGAAAGTTAGGAAATTTGATGGAACATACTCAAATGAATATTTCCTGCCAACAAATTATTAGCCAATTTCACTCTGAATCAGAGGCGAGTTTTTGAATGCACGATTGGGCTAGTGTATTTTCATACCGGTTACCGTCCAAGCCCCTAACTCGACAACCCTCTGGTCTTTTTATCCTACGGAATTTGCGAGCAAATATAACAAGATGTAACACTGAAGAACGCATTCACTGTTGTTAAGGACAAACACAATGTTTAACCCTGTTCTTCTTTGTTCAGGATGCATTACTTAAAATTGTCAAAAATTACAATTTCTGTTTCAGAAGTCAAAAAGCTGTCGCGAGACAAAGGAAAATTCGAAGGCCACTCTGAAGGGTGACAGGATAGCCTAGAATACTTGAAAGTGTGGTTTGAAATATATTTCTAGCAACAAAAACACAATTAGTACGTAAATGCAAATGCGTGCCAAGTAACTTTACCACCTCAGTTATTACTTCAGCCTTTAAAAGGACACGTCGCAAGCCAAAACTAGCAAAAATATTTTTTTTCTTTTCCTTATTTTGATCAATTGGTTCCTTCTCAGATCACCACTCGTTTTTCAATCCCAATCAAGCGCCCGAGGTCATTCTGCACAAGGAGAGGCCAACTCTGTTCTCAGACTGCTGGAGTCTGGGGGCAGTCTTGTTGCATTGGCTCATTGATCTCCCCCCTTGGGATCTTCAGGTCGGTTCCCCATCAGGTCTAATTCAATGAGTGACTTTTTTTAACAATAAAATCACCTGTGTAGGATTTGTGTGTTCGATATCGTTTGAGGAACAACCGACAGCTCTCGGCCCTTAAGAATGCCATGAGGAACGATGAAGATCCTTCAGTTTTGGAATATATCCGAGATGAACCAGATTTGAAATTCTTGAGGGATGCTTTTCACTACTCGGTAGGAGAGTCAAAGAGACAATTCCCAAGAGACATAGTCCCTTTTGAAATCGTTGTTTCTACCCCTACTTTAGGCCATTGATCGGTTGTCGGCGAGAAAAGTGGAAGACGAACTACTCAAGGCCAACCAGTCACCCACGTGGACAAACATTGCTTTCCATAAATACTACGGGCAATGATTATTCAGTTTCCCAATCGGTTAATGGGTCATTCATTCATTCTCGTGCATGTTCAATAAAACACACCCTAATTTTTTTTTTTCTCCCTCGGCATGGTCCCTTTTTTGTAAAGATGCCCAGAGATTGATTGATGCCAAACGGCAAATGGTTGCTTGGTTGGCAAAACCACGGACTTCTATTGCACTTGGGCCACTCAAATATATACATGTGTTTACAACCTGGAATGAGTTCAAAGGTTGGCGTGGTTGCCTTGACAACGTGGGACATGCTTCAGAAAGCAGTTGATGTAGTACTTCAACCATTGCTTGAGTCCACCTTGGAGCTTTCTGGTGAAAAAAGCACAACTGGATCAAAGGTCATTCCCCTCACCAAGATGCTGATTTTGCTATGCGCCAATTTCATCGCGCAGTCGCTTCCCGGATTGATCCAAGCTGTCCTTGGAAATCTCAATCGTCGATTTGTTGGTGAGGTGGAAAAAATTAAGGAGCTAGCGCTGACAACTCTTTTGGATCCACGGTTCAAGGCTAATGGATTCCGTGATCCCCACCTGAAAAACGAAGCCCCAGATATCTTAATTTCTGAACTGGTTGGCCCATATTCCCCCACGAATCGTGATCCATCCCCGGATTTTTGTTCTAAACTTGGTCAATTTTCACTGGGATGGACAAGGAGAATCAGAGGGTGAAACTACATTCAATAAGTTTTATTACATAGGAAAGAAATGTTAGAGGAGTACATCATTGGCTCGAGACAAAGGGTACTGATTTTTAGCCCACCAATATAGTCAAGAACAAGAATTGTCGACTAACAGGCGATGACAAGTAACAAAAAAGACAGTCTGCATTAGATTGAGGATGTCTGTGTTAGTTTTGTCTGTTTGGTGCTCAAAACTAACTCAAGTTCATTTGAGTACTGTCGGGGGAATAAGGGATTATTATCGGCGATCGAGGTATGTGATTGATGTAAGTATTGCAAGAGTTTGGGATTCAAATCTATCTTTGGTTTTGACCGTTTTCTTACAAGAGCGTTGAAATTCGAAGATGTGGTTATCCCCTTTTTATAGCTCGAGTTTTCATTTTTCATTTTATTGGAAAAATCTGCACCAAATTTTACAGCCACTTTCCCTTAGCAGCTGATCAAAACCAAAACAAAGCCATCAACAGCAGATGACTTAGTGTACACAACAAAACTTAACTTGACCTGGAAATGAGCTCAAACGAGAAAAGGCAGGGTGACCAATAACAAGGAAACTAAACTCAATCACGCAATTTGGTAATTCGAAAAAATGTTGAAATAAACCATCTTGACCTCGGTCAAAGCAAATTCATTTTCTTCAAATTTTGCAATGAAACAAGTATGACCAATTTCTTCAAATTTGACTTCATTCAATCGTTATTCGATTAGTAGAGAGGGCGAAATGAGAGAGTACTACTGTAATTTCTAACAATCCATGAGTGACATCCCGTCAAATTCGTTTTTTGACTTAGAAATGGGATGAAAGTTTTGATATTCTCGAATCACGTTATTAGCAAAATACCTGATGACTAAATCAAAGTGTTGTTAGTCTAGCCAAGACCCAGCCGATTTTCACCGATAGCAAAACTCAAAACTGGCTTCATTCGGTAAGTAAGATGGTATATGTCTGGTTTTAGCAAACGTTGTGATACATTTGATCACCATTATCCTAATCAACAATGTTGCTTCAACCGAGCAAATCTGAGGTTTGTTAGTAGTCCCGACCATCTAAATGTACATAATACATGATTTGTATTCACATGATCTGAGGATCAAACGTTTCAAACTCAAATTTGGCAGTTTTAGCCTAAGCACTAATGTTACCATTAGGTAAATGCATCCAAATTTCGGAACTATCTTCATTGTATCTTTCTTATCGGCGAAAGTCATTCGGCCTTAAGAGATGTGGCAGTGAATTGGGGGCCACCATCTGATCGGCTATAAGCCTACGAACTGGTCATCCTTCAGACGAGCTCTCGAGGAGGGAAATATTCAAAGTGATGTCCACTTTGACGTTCTCAAACTCGGGATATGCACACATTATCATGGAGGACTACACGAACCTAATCCTTCATGGATCAACAGGTCTCATCCATCATTAGTAGTTTAAATTTTTAGAAAACATTACCCCACTCTCCATTCATAAACTTAAATAATGGTGTATTCCCATTTCATGACGAAGTTTGAGACCTTAATTCGCAATTCCAATTTAATTGAGCATCACAATAACATGAATCAAAAATTAATTCAGCTTTTTTCCTTTGTACCAAAGACACTTACGAGGAACCCAATTTCGATAAATTGCTAAAACTCTGTCATTCCTGTCGAAATCGATGAACTGACATGGAACAAAATCCGACGAGGTACTAACTCGGTGTTTCATCACAATTTCTGTCGTTGTTCCGCAACCAGATCCCACGATGAAACTTTCAACCATTTGCGAACAAGCCATGAACACTAACAAAAGCATGCTTTGAATGCATATTAACCCGAACATGTTTCACACCCAACTGGCCAGAATCAGGAGACTTGCATGAGCAACGCAAATCCGCTCCTAGAAACGAATGAAACGAATGAAAAATATGTCATGCGTAAGTGAGTGTTGGGACCAAACAAAACGATGATGAGACTTCTAAGACATTTGATAATAAATCTTCGATGCATTATTTATGAGGGAAGGGGAACACAATTTTGTGGCCATTGGATCAAAACCTTGGCGGTCGTCAACATTTCAAAGCTGAATATTAGGGAACTTCAAAAGGTTGCTTGCCGCACCCAAAGGAGAGATCGCTTTCCAAGCCACTGGCACTTATCAAGGCATACTTGAAAAAAGTAATGTTTTGCTGACTTCCTTACCGCTACTGGAATTGGAATCTCAGCAGTTCAAGACGAAACATTTATTCATTTTTTTTACCTGTTATTTTCATATATTGTTTGATCAGCCAACGAATTAGAATTGGCGGATATGGCTAGCCCTTGAATATAGGGTTGATCAGGATTTTTTGTCAAGAACTTGTTCAAGTCTGACTTCAATCCTGCCACTGAATCAACGCCTAAATACCACCTAAGAATATTGGAGGGAAGCCAATTGAACAATGAAGGCGCCCGAGAAAGAAGAAAGTTGGACTTCATGGTTTTAACTAGCCTGGATTCTCGAGGGCTTAAAGGTGTTCGCAAACCCCACGTTAAGCCTCAACGGTCACTAGAATTGACCCTAAATCCTGGGTTGGGACAAAGCTCATGGATGCTTTTGAAAACGCACAGTCCCAACCTTTCTAACCTCTCCCAATACGAGGGCTCTCCCATATCCTCAATGTTCCTAGTAAAACAGCTTTGGACCTGCTAGATCTTTTGCATACCTGCTGAACTCATTGGAGACCAAATAGACGAGGCATATTCCAGATGTGGCTGGATAATCGACTTGTATAGAGTTAGTATCATCGTGATACTATCTCTGGACTTCAAAAAAAAGTTTCAAAAAATGACTTTTATACGTATTAGTAGAATTGCAGTTAGAAGAATGTAACTATCTCATCTTGTTTCCTCGGGTTCCCGCACTGTTCAGTTGGCTTCCCTCAAACAATGAAAGGGAATATAAAAGATCCTGTAGCACGATTTCAGTCAGACTTGGACAAGTTTTTGTTGGTGGATCAGATGTTATATGAATGTAAACCTAAATAATATTTCTTCAGCTGACGCATGAATGGTGGACGTGCTGATTAAACTCCTCCGACCTGATTATGGATTTTCAAAGTTTTAAGTGGTTTAAATAGTTCCTACCTGTGATGCAAGTGAGTGGGGTCACGCCCTCGACCAGTGGCCCACCATGACTCTGTGATAAACCCGGTTCAGTGCACCTCTCCTTCCCATCCTTCCTCTTCCCATATCCCCCGGCCCACGTCTTTTTCAAGACGGGAGCTTCTAGCCCTCCAACCCTCTTCCTCTTCCCAATCATCCCTTCCCTGTTCCCCCTTCAATAGCGATAGTGATCTCTATTTTCTTGGTCGGATTGAACAACTCGGTATCGCGAGGAATCAGCAATGGCGGCAACAGCGGATCAAGCGGAGAGGAGGGAATCAACCGTTGTCGGCCTGCTTTCTCAATTGTCATGGACAGGCGAACATGCTGCGAGTGGCTGGTGCGGGGTGGTGTCTCAACAAGATCCGAGGACACGCCTTCACCTTCTTATCCGAGACATGGGTCACAGAGACGAAATACGAGAGTTGCTTTCCTGGTAAACAGAGCTTCGTAGTTCATGCCAGGAAGCCCGCTGGGCGTGGTCGGCCCAGCGGTGGGTTGAAGCCCTATATTACCAAACGCTTTGAGCGCACCCTTCTCTCTTCCTCTAATCATCACATAGCCATGGATGCCCAAGGCTTCGCCATCATTGGCGTTTACTATCAGCCAACCACGGACTATGATGATCTCGTCTTGGACCTCACATCCATCCTTCAGAAGGTGAAGAATCCGGAGAAAGTCATCGTTGGTGGTAATTTCAATATCCGTCCTGACTCGAGTGAATTCTCTGAGTTCGCCCAGATCCTGAGCCAATGGAGAATCACTCTGCGCTCCGACCCGGGAGTCCCAACACACACCTACTCCCGGGGCGCCTCTTTATTTGACCACATTTTCATATCAGAAAATATTCCATCTCCGACCAGTTTCGTCCATCCACTGGCCGTTTCAGTCACCTTCAAGATGCCCAGAAATTTCCATCATCTGGGCGTGACTCGAGATGGGAGGTACGTGGTCAATGTGCAGAAGTGCGCGGCTCAACTTGAGGCCCTGCAGCTATCCATCAACACCGGTATGTGAGCAATCCAGCTGCAGTGGCCCAAGGCATTTCGCAAGCATTTAAAGAACCCTCCTCCGTGCGAAGGAGGAGAGGAGGACTCAAAACCCTTTGGTTCAGCTCATACCATCGAGAACTGAGGGGTCAAATGCTCCAAAAATTGCGACGTGCCAAAACGAGCCAAACACCAGAGACTTGGGAGCAATGTGCGATATCAAGAATTGCATATCACAAGTCTCTGAGGAGCGCCGAGTCAGCCCACCAAAGGTTGGAAATGGAGAATCTGCTCTCTTCATTGGCCTCGTCCAGGATGGCGGGCTTGTACAAACGTGCCAAAAAAACCGCCACCAACTCGGAGATTCCGTGAGTGAATTCCTCCTCCACTGTCAAGAACTGTTTGTATCAACATCGGAAACAGTAGTGGANAATTCCTCCTCCACTGTCAAGAACTGTTTGTATCAACATCGGAAACAGTAGTGGAGGAGGTCCAGGGCTGCCCAGAAGAACACCATCCCCTTTTGCAGCCCTTCACGGAACTCGAAATGGACGTGGCCTTCAAGAAGATGAAGAGTAAAGCCCCATCAACATCTGGGGTTTCTCCTTACCAACTTTCACTTCTCCGGATCCAAGCCCAGCCCCTCCTCCAACATCTTTTCAGCCTTGCCCTCCATTCTTCCTTCTTCCCACCAGAGTGGATGGAGTCAGCCATCATCTTCATCCAAAAGAAAGGGCCCAAGGACTATCCAGACAATTATCGGACTATTGCCCTGGAGAATCCCTTCTTGAAGATGATGTCCACCCTACTAGCTGCCCGCTTCTCCGGATTAGCTGAGGACAGGGATCTCCTTCCCAAGTTCCAATTCGGTTTCCGGAGAAGCCGCTCAACCACCACGGCAGCTTCTCTCCTCTATGAATTTGTGCACTCAAACATCAGCAATAAGAGGAGAGTGTACAGATGCTTTGTGGATTTCTCCAAAGGATTCGACAGGGTGGACCGAACGCTATTATTCCTCAAACTCCAACTGTGGGGAGTTCCGCGTTCAATCTGTGTCCTGCTATCCAACATCTATGCGGGAATCAGATGCTCCATTCGTTCTGGTGAGGACCTATCCCCTTGCTACTTCACTTCTGTTGGCCTTCCGCAAGGGGATCCACAATCGCCAATACTATTCAACCTCTATGTATCCGACCTGCCCGAAGCCCTCACTCACCAAGGCCCCATTACCTACGAATTTCCGGTACAATATCTCCAGTATGCAGACGACCTGGTTCTCTTGGCTGAGTCAGCCGTGGAATTGCAAAGTGCCATCAATGCACTTCAGG